>NW_020438970.1:189451-192271 GCF_000699045.2 Agrilus planipennis | reverse complement strand
AACTGTTAATTCAAATATTATTTGTTACTTATTATTATACTATTTGTAACGAGACCATTCATACATAAATAGATAATTTCGATCTGACCGACAGTTCAAATGTGGTTTACCATATGTATATATACTGTTAGGTAGTTCTTTATCGTTTAATGATAAGATCAAACGGTTTGGCAAAATTTTGGGGAATTCTGCAATAGATAGTATATTTCAAAAATTAGAAAGCGTCAATCCTCAAACGTGTTTTATCTAATCAAAATCCTTACGTTTGAATCATCATTTAAATGTTCACAAAAGAAAGAAAAAGGATTTATCTAAAACAGCTTTTTTTATTTACATTTTCCTCTGATCAGATAAAATTTTCAATAATGTTATTGTCTTAATTTTTTAAGCGAATGATAATAAATATAATTAATTATATTGCGTTACGTAATAAGGAGGGATGACCAAGTACATTTGGTACTTGTGGCTATGTACAATAATTACACAGTATACATGCAAATTACTTGATAACTGTCGGTAACATAGTTGTAATAGTAACAATTATAATGCCAATTTGTATGCACTCGCAGTTTGCACGTTTTATTTATTATCGCAGTTTTTGTTATTGTTCGTACATACGCTTATATGCTGACTCAGTGATAAGCAGGACTTTAAACCGTAATACATAAGCATAAAAAAAAAGTCAAGTTCAGCAGTTTAATCACGAAATAAAGTTGCGTATAACTAAAAAAAAGAGGTTGCACGCCACTGATTAAATTAGATTTTAAAGATAAGTTAAATTTACTGACAATGAAACAACAAATTTCAATTTTTCTATTAAATAAGCAGCGTTTGTGTCTTCTTATTAGTTTTACTTTAATTAGAATTTGTTATCGTTATTTTCTCTACTTAAATATAGTTAATTAGGTTGTATTACTTAATGCGGTGCGGACAAGCGCAAATTGTACTTACCCCCTATACACAGTTATACAGCAAATACATGAGCCCAAAGGGGTCGCAAATGCAACCCACTATACACCGTACCACAAAGGATTATTTCTTTTTGGGAATCACCCACTATTTTTAAGTCGATTTTTTGTTAAAATAACAATCGAGTTTCTTTCTAACGCATAATTGGTTGCCACTTGTTTATTTTCAACTAACACGAAGGTACATACGTGTTTTATTACGAATATAAAATAAATTAATATACTACTTACCTTAGCGGTCATTGTTAATCTTGTTTGCCTTGAGAACATTTAAATACATTAAATTAAACGATTCAACACATAAATTAAGGACTGATTTTTTTTTTTATTTTATTTTATTCGACTCAATTTATTTTGTTTCTTGTTAATTAGAAAGACAATAAAGATTAATAAACGGAATCCAAATTGTTTTTAAAATATCACCACTCAAATGCATCACATATGCACAGACTGTACCAAGATCTATGAGCAGGTAATAAAAAAAAAATAATAAACTTATCAAACTGTTCGATAAAAAGGTTAACTAAAGTGTCACCATGTACATCACATAAACACAAATTGTACTAATTGTAAGATCTATGAACACGAAACACGAAGAAAGTAAACTTAGCAAACTATTCAATAAAAGATTTAAAAAATATCATCTTCTATTTGAAACTGATCCTGTTCCAAAGGTTTTTTTATCCAGCTGCCCAAATTTGCTTTACTGAAAGCCCTAAACAATTGTTCTTTCGCTTGCTAAAAATAAATTTCCAAAAAACAATGTAGAGATTAGTCCACCCACCCCAAGCAAATTATACTTACATTATAAGGGGTGGCTGCTAACTTGGCATCAGCATAGATTTTGGGTATAGGTACGTCGACATTTCCAATGCTTGTAACACGATAACAAACGTCCAGAAATCGTTTAGAAAAATTGCGTTTGCACAGGCGCGAAACGCCCACCTCGGGTTTCCCCGTCACAGTGTTTATTATTTCAGGTCTGTCGTAGCCGATGACCCAATTAACCGAAAAATTCGGTGCCCTCTGGGCAANTCTATCCCTACAGTTGTACTGTCTTTAATGATGTTGATGGCGTCTTCGATGTATAGATTAAAAAGTAGCGGTGACAGTGTGCATCCCTGCCTGACTCCCTTCCTAATATTTACTTCTCTACGTTGCATCCCCAGCTCTATAACTGCCTGTTGCTCTTTATACAAACTAAGTATCACTCTTCTATCTTTGTAATTCATCTCTACATTTTTAAGTATATTTAACATCAGACATTTTACGAATACGTAATTTTTTTTCTTTTTATTACTTTGACTGTAGCTTTCTGCAGCCATTGGAGGTCTTATCAGTTTTTTGCAGAATCCGTACTCAATCCCCACTCGTTCCTATCCCAACAGTGTGATAACTGGAAACAGTTTTTTACGGGACAATGCACGGGAATCATCACTAATATGGGTTTAGGGGTTTCCCGCAGGTGAATTGATTTACTTTCTTATCACCTTTGATCGATAAGTTTGAAAAATCGATTAATTATTATCGGTTTGTGATTAATTACCTAATGCACTTATATATACAACTCTAATCTAATTCTAGTTTTCTTTTTTTATAGGGTAAGGGGGGACTTTTTCCTGCAAACCAGGGACATGTACCCATTTTCTATTAAATAACGAATTATCTATCGGAGAGAAGAATATGCCAAAGTTTTTGTTACTAATTAATAATAAAATTAAAAAATAATATCTTAATATGTGTTTAACGAGGGAATTGAAACAGTTGATGATGTTGTTAGTCTCTGATAAATTGAGGACATGTAAAGAAAACACTGTTAATTAGTTTATAAAAAATATATAAAAGTAATAAA
>NW_020438970.1:175153-187511 GCF_000699045.2 Agrilus planipennis | reverse complement strand
ATTAGTCCACCCCAAGCAAATTATACTTACATTATAAGGGGTGGCTGCTAACTTGGCATCAGCATAGATTTTGGGTATAGGTACGTCGACATTTCCAATGCTTGTAACACGATAACAAACGTCCAGAAATCGTTTAGAAAAATTGCGTTTGCACAGGCGCGAAACGCCCACCTCGGGTTTCCCCGTCACAGTGTTTATTATTTCAGGTCTGTCGTAGCCGATGACCCAATTAACCGAAAAATTCGGTGCCCTCTGGGCAACTCGCGTCTCTGCGGACGCCGTCGGGCACATGTAAGGCCTATTCAGATGATACGGGGGTGGTAAACCCTGTAATGTGTTCTCCAAACGACCAAAAATCGCCCTTAAAGGAAAAGTATTAAATGCGCCAAATAGTCACAAGTCTAAGTATTAACGTACCTCTGCATATGGCCCTCGTTTAACAGGCTCCCCAAAACGATAGAGCTCAAATAAATGGGATCCACAAAGCAGGAGAGTAACGTTCCCTGCAATCCCAACACATTCCAACGGGCTATTTTGTCGGAACATGACATCGTTAATAACCTTTCGCCCTATCGAAGAAACAATCGTTCAAACAGCAACTAAAATTAATTTGAATTTACCCTACTTGTAAAATTCCATCCCACGTTTGTATATCGTTTCCCTTAATGGGAATTGTGCCCTCTCCGGATTCAATTTTTGTTCTCAAACGTCCCCTGGAACTCCTAGCCGAGTGTCTGTCCACGCTTTCGACATCATTGGGACTGAATATCCTCGCATCTCCACAGGGCGCCGTACTAATGTACAAATGGAATTTTATGTGCCTCCTCAGCCTGAACCCTGTGTTGTCAGGACGAGGTTCAAAAACTGAGTTGTGCTCTTCACCTAAATAAGAATAAATTAGTATTTATAGGAGAAATAAGGGTTTGCTTGCCTTTGGTAAACTGCAATCTCAATTGATCATACAAGAAATTGATAAGACATCTCCTGGAGACTATTTCAGCGTGCATATCGTTCAGGGCGGTGCCAGAGGCACTGATATTCTCCCCATTGATGCATTTCGTGCCTGTTGCAACGCAAATAACGATCATGTCGTTCATTGCCTCGTCCCTGGTCATCACCATACCGGCCAGCACTTTACGTTTTAAATGGATTGTGTCGTACCTCATTAAGTCCCTGAATTTTTCGTTTACCATTCTGCAATTGGAGTCAATAAATAAGAGAACAGAAAAATCTATACATATATATTTATAATGGAGAACATACCTTCCCACTCTATCTGCAAACGCCTGCTGTTCCAACGACGCCGTCGAATTCCTCAGTGGTTGTATCATTTTCGAGTAATTCGGTTTTTCGGCTAACAGTTTCGTTAGGGCAACCATGGCTGCTGCATTTTTAGCCCTTTTCTTATTCGAACCTGAAAAATATAAGAAACAGATAAATACTACAAATTTAACACTACAACGAAAATAACCTACCCATTCCCACAAATTCCTCCCCACTTATTTGAATAATAGCTTTAAATCTGTTGGAAGTCTCTTTTGAGTTCTCCTCAAAAATGTATTTGGCGTTTGGATAGAGCTCATTCATAAGCATCGTTGCTCCTTTGCAGGGTGCCACTTGTGCACTTTTTTCTTCATTCAATGTTTTCCCTTTCACATCAGAAGAAAAGTCGGTTTTTGTATCAGCTTGGAATCCATTAAATTCGTCTGCTTTAGGAAATTGAACGAAAGACTTTAAAGCATTCGCTGCTGCTTTACTTTTCGCCAATTTTTTCGATTTTCCGACGCCTTCATACTCCTTGCCGTTCAATATAACCGATACCTTAAAAATGGGAGCATGTGGAGGACCAGCTTGTTCTTTGATATTATATATCAAGCCTGGCTTTAACTCGTTCAAGATCGATATCGGGTTTTTGTTAACTATCATCAGACCCTGCACCTTCTTTTTCTTCTTAAACGATTCCAAATCGTTTCCTGCTTGAGACTGGTCATCTAATTGTGAGATAAAATTAAAGTAATTAAAATTTGTATGCACATTTACTAATTTAGTCTTTTTAATAACAAAAAACTATTTGAAAAAGATAAGCATAAAAAGTCGTTTGTATTTACATATATTTTATAAGTAAATAAAAAACAAAAAGGCCAAAAAGTAATGTCCAGTACCAATAACAATAACGAATTTTTATGCCTAATTCCAAAAAAAATGATAACCTTGTACTTTCCACATCTCATCTAGGATAGCGATAGAGCAGCTTTCTGTGTTGTTATTGGTATTTAATGAGTCTTCCAAAGGTTTGGTAATTATTTTGTACTTTTCTGGGTAACGTTTATTCTGCTCTCGTCTCAATTTCAAATCAGTTAGAGCCTCCACAGAGGCATTTTCTTTGGCAATTTTCTTCGTTGGACCAATCGCTTTGTATTCTCTTTGCTTTTCATCAACATTTATAAAAGCTTTAGCTATAAACGATTGCCCCACGCCAGGCTGTAGTTCGAAAGTCAATTCCGGATGTAACTTTGTCAATTTGGAAATTGGATACTGTTCATCAATTTCTTCGGTTGCTTTTATCACTGATAACATTTTTCGCGCTGCGTTCCATTTGGCTAGCTTACGTGATTCCCCGAAGCCTTCGAAATGTTTTTCAATACCAGCTTTCCAAATAATAGCTACCACACAGTACATGTTATCCTTTTTTGGTCCATCTTCAAATCGTAATTCGGGATGGAGCTTTTCTAAGATGGGAATAGGGTGCTGATTTTCCATTTCATCCAAAGGGATCGCAAAAATTTCTACCTCACTCTCAACAATGTTTTCAGACCTTTGACTGGTATTTTTTTGTCTTTCATGGGAATATGATGGTTGACTATTTGATTTAGGTAATTCCTTGTGTGGTATGGTGTTTTTTTGTAGAAGAGGAGTTGATTTGTTCTGTAAAACCTGTAATGGAGCAGAAATTCGGTTTTGGATTGTTTTTGAATTTTGAGGTATGATTAGTGCCAAAGCGTTCACAGCTGCTACTCTTTTTGCTGCATCTACTGAAACTCCCTTCCCATTTACAGATGTTTCTTTGCCATTTATGGACATTGTAGCCACTACGCTATAAAACGGCCCAAAACGTTCCTCCTCTTTAAAAGTTGTCTCAGGATGAATGATTTGTAATCTTTTGAGAGGGCAGTCCTCTGATTCTTGATAACATTGATTACTTTGATTATGAGTAAATACTGACTCAATCTTTTGATTTTCTCCTACATGGAGTAATGCATTTTTGGCAGCATTTTTCTTAGCAAGATGTTTAGTTATTCCGGTACATACGTGTTTTATTACGAATATAAAATAAATTAATATACTACTTACCTTAGCGGTCATTGTTAATCTTGTTTGCCTTGAGAACATTTAAATACATTAAATTAAACGATTCAACACATAAATTAAGGACTGATTTTTTTTTTTATTTTATTTTATTCGACTCAATTTATTTTGTTTCTTGTTAATTAGAAAGACAATAAAGATTAATAAACGGAATCCAAATTGTTTTTAAAATATCACCACTCAAATGCATCACATATGCACAGACTGTACCAAGATCTATGAGCAGGTAATAAAAAAAAAATAATAAACTTATCAAACTGTTCGATAAAAAGGTTAACTAAAGTGTCACCATGTACATCACATAAACACAAATTGTACTAATTGTAAGATCTATGAACACGAAACACGAACAAAGTAAACTTAGCAAACTATTCAATAAAAGATTTAAAAAATATCATCTTCTATTTGAAACTGATCCTGTTCCAAAGGTTTTTTTATCCAGCTGCCCAAATTTGCTTTACTGAAAGCCCTAAACAATTGTTCTTTCGCTTGCTAAAAATAAATTTCCAAAAAACAATGTAGAGATTAGTCCACCCACCCCAAGCAAATTATACTTACATTATAAGGGGTGGCTGCTAACTTGGCATCAGCATAGATTTTGGGTATAGGTACGTCGACATTTCCAATGCTTGTAACACGATAACAAACGTCCAGAAATCGTTTAGAAAAATTGCGTTTGCACAGGCGCGAAACGCCCACCTCGGGTTTCCCCGTCACAGTGTTTATTATTTCAGGTCTGTCGTAGCCGATGACCCAATTAACCGAAAAATTCGGTGCCCTCTGGGCAACTCGCGTCTCTGCGGACGCCGTCGGGCACATGTAAGGCCTATTCAGATGATACGGGGGTGGTAAACCCTGTAATGTGTTCTCCAAACGACCAAAAATCGCCCTTAAAGGAAAAGTATTAAATGCGCCAAATAGTCACAAGTCTAAGTATTAACGTACCTCTGCATATGGCCCTCGTTTAACAGGCTCCCCAAAACGATAGAGCTCAAATAAATGGGATCCACAAAGCAGGAGAGTAACGTTCCCTGCAATCCCAACACATTCCAACGGGCTATTTTGTCGGAACATGACATCGTTAATAACCTTTCGCCCTATCGAAGAAACAATCGTTCAAACAGCAACTAAAATTAATTTGAATTTACCCTACTTGTAAAATTCCATCCCACGTTTGTATATCGTTTCCCTTAATGGGAATTGTGCCCTCTCCGGATTCAATTTTTGTTCTCAAACGTCCCCTGGAACTCCTAGCCGAGTGTCTGTCCACGCTTTCGACATCATTGGGACTGAATATCCTCGCATCTCCACAGGGCGCCGTACTAATGTACAAATGGAATTTTATGTGCCTCCTCAGCCTGAACCCTGTGTTGTCAGGACGAGGTTCAAAAACTGAGTTGTGCTCTTCACCTAAATAAGAATAAATTAGTATTTATAGGAGAAATAAGGGTTTGCTTGCCTTTGGTAAACTGCAATCTCAATTGATCATACAAGAAATTGATAAGACATCTCCTGGAGACTATTTCAGCGTGCATATCGTTCAGGGCGGTGCCAGAGGCACTGATATTCTCCCCATTGATGCATTTCGTGCCTGTTGCAACGCAAATAACGATCATGTCGTTCATTGCCTCGTCCCTGGTCATCACCATACCGGCCAGCACTTTACGTTTTAAATGGATTGTGTCGTACCTCATTAAGTCCCTGAATTTTTCGTTTACCATTCTGCAATTGGAGTCAATAAATAAGAGAACAGAAAAATCTATACATATATATTTATAATGGAGAACATACCTTCCCACTCTATCTGCAAACGCCTGCTGTTCCAACGACGCCGTCGAATTCCTCAGTGGTTGTATCATTTTCGAGTAATTCGGTTTTTCGGCTAACAGTTTCGTTAGGGCAACCATGGCTGCTGCATTTTTAGCCCTTTTCTTATTCGAACCTGAAAAATATAAGAAACAGATAAATACTACAAATTTAACACTACAACGAAAATAACCTACCCATTCCCACAAATTCCTCCCCACTTATTTGAATAATAGCTTTAAATCTGTTGGAAGTCTCTTTTGAGTTCTCCTCAAAAATGTATTTGGCGTTTGGATAGAGCTCATTCATAAGCATCGTTGCTCCTTTGCAGGGTGCCACTTGTGCACTTTTTTCTTCATTCAATGTTTTCCCTTTCACATCAGAAGAAAAGTCGGTTTTTGTATCAGCTTGGAATCCATTAAATTCGTCTGCTTTAGGAAATTGAACGAAAGACTTTAAAGCATTCGCTGCTGCTTTACTTTTCGCCAATTTTTTCGATTTTCCGACGCCTTCATACTCCTTGCCGTTCAATATAACCGATACCTTAAAAATGGGAGCATGTGGAGGACCAGCTTGTTCTTTGATATTATATATCAAGCCTGGCTTTAACTCGTTCAAGATCGATATCGGGTTTTTGTTAACTATCATCAGACCCTGCACCTTCTTTTTCTTCTTAAACGATTCCAAATCGTTTCCTGCTTGAGACTGGTCATCTAATTGTGAGATAAAATTAAAGTAATTAAAATTTGTATGCACATTTACTAATTTAGTCTTTTTAATAACAAAAAACTATTTGAAAAAGATAAGCATAAAAAGTCGTTTGTATTTACATATATTTTATAAGTAAATAAAAAACAAAAAGGCCAAAAAGTAATGTCCAGTACCAATAACAATAACGAATTTTTATGCCTAATTCCAAAAAAAATGATAACCTTGTACTTTCCACATCTCATCTAGGATAGCGATAGAGCAGCTTTCTGTGTTGTTATTGGTATTTAATGAGTCTTCCAAAGGTTTGGTAATTATTTTGTACTTTTCTGGGTAACGTTTATTCTGCTCTCGTCTCAATTTCAAATCAGTTAGAGCCTCCACAGAGGCATTTTCTTTGGCAATTTTCTTCGTTGGACCAATCGCTTTGTATTCTCTTTGCTTTTCATCAACATTTATAAAAGCTTTAGCTATAAACGATTGCCCCACGCCAGGCTGTAGTTCGAAAGTCAATTCCGGATGTAACTTTGTCAATTTGGAAATTGGATACTGTTCATCAATTTCTTCGGTTGCTTTTATCACTGATAACATTTTTCGCGCTGCGTTCCATTTGGCTAGCTTACGTGATTCCCCGAAGCCTTCGAAATGTTTTTCAATACCAGCTTTCCAAATAATAGCTACCACACAGTACATGTTATCCTTTTTTGGTCCATCTTCAAATCGTAATTCGGGATGGAGCTTTTCTAAGATGGGAATAGGGTGCTGATTTTCCATTTCATCCAAAGGGATCGCAAAAATTTCTACCTCACTCTCAACAATGTTTTCAGACCTTTGACTGGTATTTTTTTGTCTTTCATGGGAATATGATGGTTGACTATTTGATTTAGGTAATTCCTTGTGTGGTATGGTGTTTTTTTGTAGAAGAGGAGTTGATTTGTTCTGTAAAACCTGTAATGGAGCAGAAATTCGGTTTTGGATTGTTTTTGAATTTTGAGGTATGATTAGTGCCAAAGCGTTCACAGCTGCTACTCTTTTTGCTGCATCTACTGAAACTCCCTTCCCATTTACAGATGTTTCTTTGCCATTTATGGACATTGTAGCCACTACGCTATAAAACGGCCCAAAACGTTCCTCCTCTTTAAAAGTTGTCTCAGGATGAATGATTTGTAATCTTTTGAGAGGGCAGTCCTCTGATTCTTGATAACATTGATTACTTTGATTATGAGTAAATACTGACTCAATCTTTTGATTTTCTCCTACATGGAGTAATGCATTTTTGGCAGCATTTTTCTTAGCAAGATGTTTAGTTATTCCTCTACCAGTAAAGGAAATATCTGACCCATTTTCCTTAAATACAACTTTCATAGCATGCAAAGCTCCAAATGGTTTAACTTCAACAAATGTTAATTCAGGATGTAAACTAGACAATTTAAGAATATCATCTACTTCTTTATTTTCATCATTTGGATTGAAAGATATGTTTTGTTCTGTAATTTCTAATAAAGCTTTTTGAGCTGCATATTTCTTTGCTGAGTTTATAGTGGGTCCTCTTCCCAAAAACTGTTTTTTAATTCCGTTTTCTTCAATGACCACTGTCATCTCAAACACATGTCCATGTTTACCTTTTTGTTGGAAAATTAATTCTGGATGTAACTGACTCAATTTTCCTATGGGACACTCGTTGTCTTTGACACCTTTTCTGATAACATCGTAAATACTTCTTCTGGTCTTCTTCTCTGGGGAAGATCCAAAGGAGCTTTCCTTGAGTTGTGGCTCCAATTCGGAGGAGTACATTTTCTTGTATAAAGCAGATAACAATACTGTAGTTGTGCAAATAATAAATTACAAAAAAATCTGTTTGACATTGGTAATTGTGAAAGACCATGTAAAAAGCCATAACAATGATTTCATCCATGGAAAATAACATCG
Organism: Agrilus planipennis; assembly: GCF_000699045.2. Lineage (NCBI taxonomy): Eukaryota > Metazoa > Arthropoda > Insecta > Coleoptera > Buprestidae > Agrilus > Agrilus planipennis. The sequence continues at coordinate 179,702 of NW_020438970.1, read as the reverse complement.
CAAGTCTTAAGTGATTGACTGTTGAATGCAATGAAAGTATCATTTCCAGAAAATTAAAAGTAATAAATAAGTAAAAATTAGAATAGCATAAAGACAAAAGGGTTGAATTGCATTTATCAATTTTATGCAATCTAATATGAACTGCTCAGTACAAAGAAAACAAAATGTATAGCTTACTTTCAAATTTCCTCTTATTTGATATGTAGTTGATTTGGGAATTGTTTTGAACATTAGAATACATTTCAGTCTATTGTGTGATGGCTGTTGGCCTTCAAGTATTTGAATTGTTCATAAACACTGGGCCCCTGCACTGATTTACAAGTCTTTTTAGAACACCTGCACCAAAACAAAGGTCCAAACTTGACTGAAATTAAAATTCAATTTAAAACTGTTCCAAAACAATATCACAAGGCAAAATAATCGCTAAATGTTCTTAATAAATAGCAAATACTGATTACAGACAATACTGATTATGAGGTTAACTGATTGTTTTCTTGTTGTTTCCAACAGAGGTCAATTTGTCTGATGTGTTTGTTCCATTTAGCATCTCTATAAAATTCAAATGTAGGGAAATTCCCAATTTTAAATAATTTCAATAACACAAAATTATAATAAAAAAAACTTTTTATTCAACTTTATCAAAGTTTCCAATTTTGNATATAAAAGTAATAAAATATGCAAAAAAGTCTCTGTTATAATTAAAACTGATCTTGTTCTAGTGGCTTTTTAACCCAATGACCCAGTTTGGCATCAGCAAAAGCGCTAAAAAGTTCATTTTTCGCTTTCTGAAATAGAAATAAAAATTCCGACATATGAAAAATAGAAAAAAATTAAATTTTAACTCACGTTGTACTTTCTGGCCTTGGATTTACTATCCAAATATGTCGTTCCATTTCGCATATTTTGCGATGACGTGAACTCTTCTAATCTGAGAAACCTTTGAAAAAGATTGTATTTGCTCAACCTCGAAGGACCTTCCTTGGTTCTTCCGGTTGCCGTGTCTATTATCTCATGTCTGACTCGCCCAATGGTCCAATTAACGCAAAAATCCGGGGCGTTATCCGTACAACGCGAATCCCTAGACGAAGTCAAATAAAGCTCTGACTTATTATGACGATATGGGTTAGGTAGGTCTCCTAAAGTCTGCTCTATACGACCAAAGAGTGCTCTTGAAATTATAACGAATGAATAAATGCCTATTTTTTACAAGGAATTACAAAAAAATACCTCTGCACTTGACACTCGTCCACATTGGGACGTCCTAAGATAACAGAACTGAGATAAACAGGATCCATCAGGCGAGAAAGCAGAGATCCTTGCAAGCCCAAAACGTTCCAACGGGCTATTTTGTCGGAACAGGACATGTTTAGTAATTTTGCACCCTAAAATGGTCGACCAATGATAAAACCGATTCCCCTGATATACCATTAAGAAAGAGAGTGGGGCAATTGAGAACACGGGGAACGCCAAAAAAGCCTTTTATGATCATGTGGTTGTTCTTAATCACTCACTCTCCTCTAAACGTTATATATACCAGTAATACCCCATCCCAAGTTTGAATTGTCGTATTCCCATCGACAGGAACTGTTCCATGAACGGCTTCCATTTTCGCGCGGATCCGCATGCTAGAATTATTTCCAGAATCTTTCCGCGAAAAGGGTAAATTGGCGGCGCCGCAAGGGGTTGTGCTAATATACAAATGGAATTTTATACCTTCTTTCAATCTACAACCATTACCGTCGCAGACGAAAATTGAATTGTGTTGTTCACCTTAATAATGTACCATTTAATAAATAACACAGTGACTAAACACTAATGTTTACCTTTGATCAATGTTAACTCCAGCTGGTCGTAGAAATAATCAAGGAGACACCTTCTGGTAACTATTTCGGCATGCATATCGTTAAGTGCATTCCCGAATGGGCAAATGTTACCCCCGTTGATGCATTTAGTACCCGTTGCCACGCAAATAACAGTTAAGTCGTGCAAACACTCGTCTTTTGTCATTACAATACCCGCTAACACTTTCCGTTTCAAAATATTCGGATTATCTCGTGCTAAATCACTTAACTTGTCGTAAATCATTCTTCTAACTCTATCAGCGAATATCAGTTTATCTGGAGGTGCACTACACTTCCTTAAAGCCTGAATCAAACTTGGATGTAATGTCTGCAGTGCCGTTAATGCTTCAAGGGCGGCGGCGTATTTCGCATTTTTTTTACTGGATCCTGAAAAATGAAACATTAGAAGACATTTTGCGCCTAGTTTCAAATGGAACATATCAATGTTACCTGTGCCGTGAAATTCTTGTCCCTTAAGACGAACGATGCACTTGAACCTATCAAATGTTCGTTTAGAGTTTTCTTCCAATTCATATTTCGCTTCTTCAGAGTAAAGATAATTCAAAATCATTACTGGGTATGCTGTGGTGCCGGAACTGTTCCCTTTGAAGGTTCCATTTCTAGCGTCAGAAATACCATCAGGTCTATTGCATTCATAACTTTCAGAAGATTCTACCAAAGCTGTTAATGCCTTTTGGACTGCTTTAGTTTTGGCAATTATTTTTGACCAACCTTCCCCAATAAATTCAACACCATTAACGACTACTGATGTTCTATATATTGAACCATATTCTGATCGAGTTTCTTCCAATTCGCCGTAGTCTACCGACACTTTTAATTCGTCTAGAATATTCACGGGGTTTTTAAAGTTATTTTTTAAGCATTCCCTTATCATTTCTTTTGCATGGGGTTGTAAATTTCTCGCAGTTGCGGAAAAGTTATCTGAAAATGTAGATAATGATAAGTAAATGCAATTATTTATTGACCAAGGGATTTTAATTACCGAAATTAACAACACCGATTGAATGTTGCTCACTTTGCATCTCTTTAATGATTTCATTCTCACCCCTAGAAATTCCGTTGGGACTATTAAATTCATAACTTTCAACAATTTGTACCAAAGCTGTTAATGCTTTTTCAGCTGCCTTAGTTTTAGCAATAACTTGTAACCAACTTTGGCCAATAAATTCAACACCATTAACAAATACTGATGTTCTAAATATTGGACCATATTCTGATTCAGATTGTTCCAATTCGACGTAATCTACCAACACTTCTAATTCGTTTAGAATAGAGACTGGATTTTTTAAATTTTCTTTCAAGCATTCTCTTATCATTTCTTTTATATGGGGTTGTAAATTTCTCGCAGTTTCGGAAAACATATCTAAAAACGTAGATAATGATAAATAAATGCAATAATTTAACGATGGCAATTACAAGTACCGATAATATCATCGTCTATTGAATGTTGCACACTTTGCATCTCTTTAATGATTTCATTCCTACCCCCAGAAATTACGTTGGATCTATTAAATTCATCATTTCCAGAGAATTGTATCAAAGCTGTTAATGCCTTTTCGACTGCTTTAGTTTTGGCAATTATTTTTGACCAACCTTCCCCAATAAATTCAACACCATTAATGGTTACCCATGTTCTATATAATGGACCATATTTTGATCCAATTTGTTCCAATTCGCCATACTCGATCGACACTTTTAACTGGTCTAGGATATTCAAGGGATTTTTAAAGTTATTTTTTAAGCATTCCCTTATCATTTCTTTTGTATGGGGTTGTAAATTTCTCGCAATTTCAGAAAACATATCTAAAGAAAGTAGATAATGTAAATGCAATTATTGACCGAGGGATTTTAATTACCGATATTATCATCGCTTATTGAATATTGCATACTTTGCATCCCTTTGATGATTTCATTCCTACCCCCAGAAATTCCGTTAGGTCTATTAAATTCATAACTTTCAACAAATCCTACTAACGCTGTTAATGCCTTTTCGGCGGCCTTCGTTTTGGCAATTACCTTTGACCAACCTTCCCCAATAAATTCAACACCATTAACAGTTATTAATGTTGTATATATCGGACCATACTTTGATTGAGTTTGTCCCAATTCGACGTAATCTACACACACTTTTAATTCGTCTAGAATAGTCACGGGATTTTTTAAGTTATTTTTTAAGCATTCCGTTATCATTTCCGTTGTATTTAGATTTAAACTTTCGACAGTTGCACAAAAGTTATCTGAAAGCGTCGATAATGATAAATGCAAGTATTATTTAAAAGAAAAATAATAAAAAATAATTTACCAAGGATTTATAATTACCTATATGTTTATCGCCTGTTGAATCTTGGACAATCGGCATCTTTAATTAACGCGGAAAATAAAAAACCACTTTCATAAATCAATACCAAATTTTCGAAATATCGTTTTATAAATAAATTATATTCTTAGTTCTTATATGCCTATAGATTATGTAGAAGCTGAAATATAAAAAATCTTCCTAAACTATACTCTTAATAAATTGTATATTAAATATAAATATTACTACTTACTTTAATCGAATTGCTTTTACTATCACCAACTGTTAATTCAAATATTATTTGTTACTTATTATTATACTATTTGTAACGAGACCATTCATACATAAATAGATAATTTCGATCTGACCGACAGTTCAAATGTGGTTTACC
>NW_020438970.1:159494-170155 GCF_000699045.2 Agrilus planipennis | reverse complement strand
TTGACAAATTAAATAAATAATATATTGAATATCCACAAATGTTTATTATTATTTACAATATAATAATTAATTAATTAACTTTTTCATCTCAACATCTGTAGTCTGAAAATGTAATCTAATGATAACAGTATTGGGTGAAGTAATATCACTAACTGCCACCTCACAGCCCTCCTTCAATCCTAATTCAGATAATGTTTTATTCAGATTTTCCCTAGTCCTTTCCTCTATACTTTTGATACTTGAAATATACAAAGTCCTATTTTTTCCATCAATGGTTGTTATCAGTCCAGGACTTCTCATTTGATACCTAGAATCCTCCTGCAGTATCTGTATCAGATCTTTTAGCTTTGCCTCCTCAGGATCCTTTATTACAACAGTCTGAGGAATTTGAGAGCATGCCAGACAGTTCTCCTTCTTCTCAGACTCATAGGTATAAGTGTAAATCCCATCAACATCATTAAACACTAAAAAATTGTTTAATGGCACATAACAACTTGTGGCCAACTTAAAAACCTGTAAAAATACAAGAATTAGAGTTGAATTGAATAGTAAAAAAAGGAGACAAACCTCAGTGGCACAAATAGCTGCTATGACAGCATTAGTAGATGCCACAGCTGGAATTATGTTCTTGACAACCCCCTGCACTAAGCGGTAGGTCACTCCTGTGATATTAAACTGTTGAGCTCTTTCCAGAGACTTCTCATGAACCCAGTTAATGTGATGGGGATCATCTCCATCTAGGGCTGTTCCCCAGGGATTTTCTTTAGGCCATTGCACAACTTTAACATACTCAATGCAATGCTCAGGCAATCTGGGTGTGTTGGCTATTGTACAGAGTGGATATGTAACTTGGGGAGGATATAAATCTAATGTACATTCTACACAGGCTGTCATTCCAGGGAGAATCACTCGAGCATTGCCTTTAAAACCTTCAGTACCTGAAATAAAAACAATATTACAAATGTTTCTTTAGTCTAAATGAAAATTAAATACCTCCATCAATCAGAGGAATAATGCTGGACTGATCTAGTACATCATCATTGTAATTTAACATGGATATTAACATTCCATTTATCCACCTTCTGGCCACTATGGAATCCAAACCGCACACTATTATGTGAAACTGACGGTAAAAGTTTGCATCAAAATCTTGTATTTTTTTGAAATAAGCCGTTACTTGACACCCCTTAACTCTACTATTAACAAATTTGGCTGCCACTTCAGCCTTTGGAAAACCAATGTCTTTGTGTCTAAATAAGAATTGTCTATTCAAATTGGATATTTCAATGGTGTCCATGTCGATAACATGAATGTCTCTGAACCCCATCAGGGCCAGATCTTTCAATAATTCACAGCCAAGACCACCTGCACCGATGACTAGAATCTTGCATGTGTTCATTAAAAAATTGATTATTTCTAAAGAAGGCTCAAAATCAGGATGACTAAAGGGACCTGGCCTTTCTAAAATTTTACGAAGATTATTCCAACGGTTTGATAATGTCTCTAGTTTCTCAGACATCTTCTGTAAATCCAGAAAGAAGCGGTGTGTTTAATAAGAAACCTCTCCAATATTTGACGGTTAACTGTGCCGAAAGGTGTTGATAACAAAACTTTTCACAGGTACTTTGAAATCATTTTATTAAAAATTCTCAAATTTGTTTAAATTAAATGCAAAATTAATGAAAACTCGTTGAAATCATTTAAATAACCTACAAACCAACAACTGACACTGACAGGTGCATGATAATTGCAGATTCGTTTAGCCATTTTTAGGAAAGCTTTTTATCTTCTTTTTACGCATTTTTATAAAGGCGCGCACATAAATTTGAATTTGAACACGCAAAATTTAAAGTCCCTTAAAGTACTTTCAACTAATAAAATAACGACCAATTACTTTTTTAAATGGTTTATACCGAATATATGTGCGAATTTGTGACAATAAGTAACAATATTAAGAACGTGTAGGAATTTGCGTTATTTACTTATTAGATTAGCGCACTTATGAACTATTTATAAATATGACGCGCTAAAGAGTATGAATTAATTAAAATGCTGATGTTAATAAAACAATCATGTAATTTATCTTCATGTGGCAAGACAGAGATAGAGCGCCAACGCTAAAAGATAAAGACAGCATAATAAGGTTGTCGATTTTGTAAGGACGTACACACCAGGCGCTTTGTGGCTTTTATTATTTTATAAATAAAATCGAACAAAAATATGATTTGTGAACGTGAAGTGTCCGTCAAAGAGATCGTTTTTTCGCAAAAAAGTGAAAAAGTTATTAATTCGATCGTAGATGTACGTTCTTGTTATAAACCAGCGAATAGGGTAAGATCGATTACAAAACGTACTCTTAATAATTATTTCCGCTTGTCCCGCTCTGCCGCTTCAGTTCTTTGTGTGGTTTCTACGTGACAAAAAAAAAATAGAACACGTCTTTTTAATGTTTATTCTTATTTCATTAGGAGATACATCGATTAACCAGTAGGAATGATTTTTTTATTCCATAGTTATGAATAAAACCCATACACCACGTATGTATGTTATAAGGTGTTCGTTTGTAGAATAAAATCACTCTTATCAATCAATCACACTGAGATAAGACCTTTAATCGCACTTTGAAACAAACAGTTCGCATCAAATACTCCAATTTTATTACATTTTTTTTTCTGTACACATTATTTATAAAATAATGTACAATCAACCGCAAGGAAAATGTGACTAAAGGTTTCAGTGTGCGATTCTTTTTTGTTATCGTATCTACAATTGTACACAACAATTGTCGACATTCTTTTTTTCTATTAAAGATGCGCACTTTCACCTTCTTATTTTTCAATTTTACACATTAGTTTTGTTCTCGTACCATTCCTCAACTAAAAGGAAAGGATGTTTCTCTCATTATCAGAAAAATAATCTGATTTATAGCGTTCTCAAACTGTAATTGACTGTAAAACTTTAAATTAATCTGTTATCGAAGATGCAATTAAGCGAAGAAATTAACGATTAAAATAAATGTCCCAATTTTTTGGACTTTCCCCTACTTAGATGTTGCTTTTTTTTCAGTAAGATTGAAATTCAGTTTACTTTAGTATCTTCGTCCAATGTCTTATTCATATGTATGAAGTCTGTCATCTAGTTAATTTATTTCTGTCCATCTGTATAAGTCAATTTCCATTTGGTATAATGAGCTTTCACAAATGCAGATTATTTGGTAATTGTGTCGCAAAACTAGGATGTTGCTCCGTGAATGCGATTTTTTTTCATTGAATTTCTATGTATAGGTACCTACTGTATTTATTAATAATAAAAGCAATCAAAAATACAATGGCTTTAAATGGGGTCACGCAAAAAATAATTATTATTCGCGATGAGTTTAATTATTGTTTTAATTCCGGTCCTTGGTAATTTCCTTCCGGTAGTACCCAATCGTGCGATCGTCCAAATCTTGATCAACTTTTAATCCCGAACACGATCGACGATCTACTACCTGATAAATTTCCCCCTCTTCAAGACTGTAGCAGCAGTTTCTGATTATTTAATTCATTTGTTTATTATGACCATTGCAATTATTCCTATCGAAAGGAGTTCCACGGGCTATCGAGATCTCAATGAACAATAAAATTGTAGTTTCTTGCCGGTCGTTGTTAGTGTGTTGTTTGCTGATAGCGTGTTTTTGTTTCTTTCGGTTTTCTTTTTTTTTTATTATCAGCACGATAAGTTAGTTAGTAATGCATTATTGGAAATTCCGTTTTGTTCACTTTATTATTTTTTTCTGTTAATGTAATAATTGTTATTTTGCGCTACACCAGCCAATTGTTTTTTTTTTTTATGTAATAGCATCCACATACATTAACTGACGATGAGTGCTACTATATGTAATAATATAATAGTGTAGAGAAGTGATTTTCTTTTTTTTTTTTTCTTTTACTTTTATTAAGTGTTACAAGTTTAGAGTTAGAGCTGGCGAAAAAATTCTTTCAGTTTTGTTCGTGATTGTACCATTGCCTTTGTTGCATGCGTTTACCTGGTTGTTATTAGAAGGATATTCACTGAAAACCAACAAGAAAAATGAAGAATGTCCAGGTAAGATGGATTTTGGGGATGAACGGTGTTCTTAACGCTTTTGTGCATGTTATGAGGGGAGTTGGGTGGTTAAAGTTTAGATACTAATAAAATTAACCAAATAATGTTTTTCTGTTACCGTTTTGATTCTAATTTAGGTTCTGTAATTAATATCTAACGATAAGTATACGTATGTATGTACATAGCAATTAATTCATGTACTGTAAACGCAAAAATTTACGAATCGTCCAGAAGTAACGGTTTAAATGAATTTAATGAATAAATTAATAGTTAGAAAGGAACGATTACATTTTATTTATGCCTAAATTTTTGCTTTGCTTACCAATATTGACAAGATTAACATTATCAGTTCAATTAACAAATATTTGGTCACCGTTTGAATAGATATTAAAATTTTTGTGACTTTTGCATACATCAGTTTGTACAATAATACAATAATCAAATATTATAAAACTGTTTATGTAAACTTTTGTTGTATGAACAGGTAAATATATTCAAATTTGGGCCCCTTCTTTCAATTGTTTTTATACTAACAGTAGTGCCTATTGAAAAATGTTCCTACATCTACTAAAACAATTGATTAAACTAACACTATTTTACATTTGTTTTTCTTTTGCGACTTGGATAAACAAACGAAAGACAACTTGTAAAATTATTGTATCATTTGTACAGCTATGGTTCAAAGGGGTGAGAAGTTCAAAGTTTCGTCACGTTTATGGGGAACCAGCCAAAAGGGAGAAATGTTACGAGAATGTAAAAATAACGAAAAATGCCCACGACTCCCAATTTTGTGCTGTAAACCCGAAATTTTTAGCTGTTGTTACTGAAGTTGCTGGAGGTGGGGCATTTGTAGTCCTACCTTTAGACCATGTAAGTTTTTTTTGTTTTTTTTTATTTGTGATTAACTGGTGCTTTCTAATCAAATACGTAACCTGTTGTGGCAATAATTACAATAGTTTCAGTTAAAAATAAATATTAAATAGATGAATAAAAAATTAGAAAAAAGTGTTATATAATTTCAATGTTCAGTGAACGTTTTGTCTCACCTGTAATCTACAGAAGGTACAGTGTACTGTAGTTATTTTTGGAGTTTTTTCACTTACGCAAGCTACGGTAAAAAAATTTAAATGTCATGAACTGTAACAACCAAAAATAAGTACAAACTAATTGTTCAATTAACAATCAACAGTAAGTAACGTTAAAGATACCTCTCAATTATTATTGTTACTTTTGATACTAAACTATTTCTAAATCCTGTAGGAGCTCATACTTATTTTTGTTATTATTGTTAATTATTGTTACATTAATATTCTAATAGTATAAAGATAATTTAAGGTCAAATCAAACATGAGCAACTAATTAATTAAGTAAATAGCGCACGTATAATTAATATCGATGAATAAAATTGATTAATTTAGACAGGGAGGCTAGATTATAACGCATACCGAGTGACGGGTCACAAAGGACCCGTTTTAGACATTAAATGGAACCCGTTCGATGATAACGTAATCGCTTCGTGTTCCGACGATTGCACTGTAAGTTGTTTCACTTAATTACGAATACATTTTTATTGTCAATAACTGAAACGTAATTATTAGGTAAAGTTGTGGAGAATACCGGATGGTGGTCTATCCTACCATTTAACCAATTGGATTGTAGAACTTGTTGGACATAAAAGAAGGGTTGCCTACATAGAATGGCACCCCACTGTCGAAAATGTACTTTTTAGTGCAAGTTTTGACCATTTGGTGAGTACCAAAAAACATTTTTATAATCCACTAGGGTTTACCCGCAGCTTCGCTCTCGTTGATGCCCTAAATACCTACATATCAAAGATCATTGATAACCACATAAAACTAATTTTTATATCCCTTCTTTTAAAAAAAAATTTTACAACCAATAAAGTATTGAATTAAAAAATCTGGTACAACTAAGTATTATAATAGTACATAGTTTTTCGTATTATTACACGTAAATGTTTGTAATTATACAGAATAAGGCTAATTTATCCAATTAATAGTACGAGTGAGCAGATTACATGGTTACCATTGGTAAATTGTTCATTATCTATAAAAATCTAATGAATATTAACTAACAGTTAGGTACATGCATGATGCATAAACCGAAGAAAGTTTTGTTTCTAATAGCTATCGCATTGCATATGTGGAACGTATTTCGAGGCTTTCGCAGATGACTCCAGCCCATTAGACAAAAAACAGTGCAAGTTTTCAGTACAAATAAGCGTAATAAATTGCGAGAGAGTTTCTTCGCCAAATAGCAAATAATTTCTTTTTATTCGTGTCATCCAACAAATTTGGTATATTGGTTTCAGTTTCTAATGAAAGATTGACGATCGACAATTTTAAATTATCATCACTTTTACTTGACGTTTCTTACAATTTATGCACATTAAAATAAGGAAAAAAATATTTTCAAATGGCAATGAAAGTTTATACGTGTACAAAGGTATGTGTGTGTGTGTTTGTACGAATGTACTAGAATCTAATGGTTTCGCATTAATCTGAATTAATTCGCTTTTTCTTCATTTCTTTCTCTTTCGCATTGGTTTTCACCCGAGTTTGTTATTATTAAATCTTGCCGACCTTAAGCTTTCTATCTGTGTTACTGGCCGAATGAAAATATCCGCGACTTTAAAGTGCAACGCAAGTTTCACTTTTCCTTTTAACTAATAACAAACACCTGTTTTTGATGCAATTAAAACTAATGCAATTTCTCCCCGATATTTCAAAAATTATTAATTAATGTTAATTACGCTACAGCGAGCTGTTGCATTTCCGCATTACGTCCAAGCGTAGTAATTGATGACCTTTAATTACCCAAACTGTCGAAAACAGCGAAAGGAATTTGGTACCTTCAGGCCTGATCGTGTCAGAAAAACATTCCAAAATATTTAAAACAATGATTTAAAACAAAAGAAGCACATGGTCGTCTTTTGTTCTCAACGTATCGAATAAAGTGTTTTTATTTATAATTAGGTGATAGTATGGAATGTAGAGAAGGGGGAAGCCCTGAACGTTTTGGACTGTCACCCCGACGTAATTTATTGCATGTCCTTAAACCGGGATGGCAGCTTATTGGCTACGACATGCAAAGATAAGAAATTAAGAGTTATAGAACCGAGAACAGGCATTGTAAAATCTGTAAGTGGATATTTCAGACATGCTGTGAAAATGGTTAGAAAATTGATACCATTTTCAGGAGGGCGTATGCCATTTAGGTTCAAAGGCCAGCAAGGTGGTTTTCCTAGGGTCAACCGATCGTCTGTTGTCCACAGGATTTTCGCGACATTCTGACAGGCAATACGCCATATGGGACCAAAACGATCTCTCGACCCCGCTGACCACGGACACAATAGACAGTTCGTCAGGGGTCGTCTTTCCCTTTTTTGACCCCGACACCAACATATTGTTTTTAGCGGGGAAAGGCGACGGTAACATACGCTATTACGAAATCGTCCCCGATCCCCCCTACATCCACTATTTGAGCCAGTTTCTATCAGGAAATCCTCAGGTAATTCGTCCAATTAAAATCACTTTTTTATCATCAATTATTGTCCTATTTAGAGGGGTTTGGGTTTTATGCCGAAACGCGGTTTAAACACGAGCCAATGCGAAGTGTTTCGCTTTTACAAATTGCACACCATCAGGGACTTGTGCGAACCAATAAGCATGATAGTACCAAGAAAAAGTGACCAATTCCATGACGATCTCTACCCCGACACGGCGGCTCCGCAGCCGTCCCTTTCGGCCCAGGAATGGGCCTCTGGGCGAAACGCGGCGCCCATTTTAATGCCCATGAAAGCAGGTAGAAGACAAATTTTAGTCGATTAATCGTCGATAAATCTTTAAAATTTCGAAGGGAGCCAAACGCAGGTGCCGATTCAAAGACCCAGGGTCAACAAACAACCCCAACCCGTCGTGGCTTCCATGGAGAATAACAAAAGGAAAATGGCGTTTCTTCAAACCGAAACCATTCCAGATTATAGACCGAAGGACCAGATTATGGAGAAAAGCCAAAAAACCACGACCAACCAGAATACCAAGTTTCAACAACTTCAAGAGAAATTCCAGGGATTCGTCAACAATAAAAGTAGCACAGAAGAATTGCATTACATTAAAAATTACTCCAACGTTGATAATATTAACGTTGAAGAGGTAAAAGCGTCTTGGGTGCCCAAAAATGGCACTCACCTACATAAATGGCGTAGTGACATACAACGTTTTTTTTTTTTTTATTTTTCAGTTAAAACGGGCGTACTTACGTCAAATGGAAGAAATACGACTGTTGAAGAAGCAACTGTCGAACAGCGAAATGAAAGTAAAAGAACTCGAGGAACAAATTAAAAGGCTACAGGGACACCAAATTCACTCATAGCTTTTTAATTAAATAAACTGACGAACATCTCTTGCTTACTTTCAGCGTATTTTGTTATTGTACATTATCATTTTTTTTTTTATTATTGTGATCTACGAATATACATAAATATTGTTATATTATTTTTTTCTGTTAAGCTCTAGGTAAGTGCTCGAAAATTTGCATAGGGACTGAAGAAGAAAATCGGACGCTCTCAAAACAGGTAACGAATTATTATTACGAAAAATATGTGCAATTTGATTTTGATTGATTACCGTTCGCTTTAAATCACTTAACTGATAGCTTCAAAACGCATAAAATATAACTACCCAAAAACAAATGCTTTCTAAACAAAAAAAAAAGTTAAAAACAATTGGTGTACTGCTTATAATTAGAGCCGAATTTACTCCTCATCAATTTTTGTGCCATTAAGTACGAAGAAAGTCAAACAAACAAACGTGAACTTTTAACATAATTATAATATGTACCCAGATTATTTGTACATCCTCCAATATTATACGTATTTTTATAAAACTAAAACTTTAAAATTCCATTCAAACATATCTTAATATATGTAGCAATATTATTAATGTTTAAAAATCCCTTTAGTTGTATGATAGTTTCCCCTTTAGAACACAATGTGATAATTTTTACCACAAATATGTCCAAAATTTTAATTAGAATATACACGACACGATTTAGTACAGTATTAAAACAAAAAAAATGTATTCGTACGTTAGTTCATAATTTTTGTTAAGACAGAATAGACTTTTATAAACAAATTTATATAAATGAAACTCATAACGCAATAAAATTTACAAGTGCGAACAAATGCACTTCGTATAATGGTGTTCATTTTTGTTAGAAAAAAAGATGCCTAATGTTGTGCTCATTATACAAGGCTTTGTTTTTAAACAACTGAACTAAAACAAAGGAATAAAAATATAAACATCGAGATCATCATTGTTGTTGTAAACAAACGAAGGGAAAAAATTAAACATCGAAGTAATTCCCCCCTTGGTTCAGTTATTTTTTGACAATTCCTTGGATAAATCGTTTTTATTTTATTTTTTATTAAAACAAAATGAATGACTTTATGTATTCTATTGTGTAATCCACAGTCGTTGTTTTAAAATACATATTAAAAGAATCAGTACGTGATAGAAGTAAGTATTAAATGAAATTAATTATATTTTTGCTAAGCTTAGGCGGAAATGTGTATGTTGTATCAGATTATCCACTGCATTTAATGTGAACCAATTGAAAAGGCGCTAATAAATAAAATACATATAATAAGTAAGTGTTTGTTGCTTTTACCCTCTCGAATATTTGAAACAACTGTTAGGTTTTCTCATTTGTTTTTATTAAAAATATCGTATAAAAACATTAATATTTGTACTTTTTTATTTTGGTTAAATGAATATATCTAAAATCTAATTGTCTATAGTATAAATTTCACAAACTGTTTATTAAAAAATACGTAGAATGGATACTTACAACAAAAAGAAAGACGACCATGTGAGTATTATAAAAATAAAATTAAAAAACTACAAGAATGAATTCGAAATTGATTTTCTTCACTGACGAAATACGAAATTACAAACAAAAGAAAAAGCTAGGAGTAAAAACAGCAAAGTTTGGCTAAGTTTAAAAGTTGTTGCGGGATTGCAACCATCCCCAGTGCAGGTATACACGCATGTTCGGTAAGTTAATGTGTCACCTGGTTGTTTAACGTAATTACAGTAATTTCCTAAATCGAGGGATGAACAAAATCGTTTGGTCCCTACTCCTCCTAAAAATACATATAAAATTTATTACTTTTAAACGCTAATATTTACAGTTTTAGTACACAAAACAATTCACACACCAGGAAAGCGAGTTAGAAGTAATAAGTTAGGGGGGGTGAAACGGTATAAAATCCCATGCCATTTTCTACACTCCCAACTATATAATAAAGGAGGCAAATATTGTTATCATATTATTCAATTATTTATTAATCTAAAATCGATTTTAATACGACAATAAATTAATAAGGAAAAAACCTGAACCAAAAAAAAAACAAAAGAATAAAGCGTGCGAGATTGCGGTAAATGTTTTTTTTTTGTTAGTGTTGGTGTTCAAAATCTTTTACTACAGTTCGTGCACACTCAAAATTATCAGTTACCCTCCAAAGTTATCGCTTTAACGCAATATTCAGCTCC
>NW_020438970.1:153419-157072 GCF_000699045.2 Agrilus planipennis | reverse complement strand
CGTGAACTTTTAACATAATTATAATATGTACCCAGATTATTTGTACATCCTCCAATATTATACGTATTTTTATAAAACTAAAACTTTAAAATTCCATTCAAACATATCTTAATATATGTAGCAATATTATTAATGTTTAAAAATCCCTTTAGTTGTATGATAGTTTCCCCTTTAGAACACAATGTGATAATTTTTACCACAAATATGTCCAAAATTTTAATTAGAATATACACGACACGATTTAGTACAGTATTAAAACAAAAAAAATGTATTCGTACGTTAGTTCATAATTTTTGTTAAGACAGAATAGACTTTTATAAACAAATTTATATAAATGAAACTCATAACGCAATAAAATTTACAAGTGCGAACAAATGCACTTCGTATAATGGTGTTCATTTTTGTTAGAAAAAAAGATGCCTAATGTTGTGCTCATTATACAAGGCTTTGTTTTTAAACAACTGAACTAAAACAAAGGAATAAAAATATAAACATCGAGATCATCATTGTTGTTGTAAACAAACGAAGGGAAAAAATTAAACATCGAAGTAATTCCCCCCTTGGTTCAGTTATTTTTTGACAATTCCTTGGATAAATCGTTTTTATTTTATTTTTTATTAAAACAAAATGAATGACTTTATGTATTCTATTGTGTAATCCACAGTCGTTGTTTTAAAATACATATTAAAAGAATCAGTACGTGATAGAAGTAAGTATTAAATGAAATTAATTATATTTTTGCTAAGCTTAGGCGGAAATGTGTATGTTGTATCAGATTATCCACTGCATTTAATGTGAACCAATTGAAAAGGCGCTAATAAATAAAATACATATAATAAGTAAGTGTTTGTTGCTTTTACCCTCTCGAATATTTGAAACAACTGTTAGGTTTTCTCATTTGTTTTTATTAAAAATATCGTATAAAAACATTAATATTTGTACTTTTTTATTTTGGTTAAATGAATATATCTAAAATCTAATTGTCTATAGTATAAATTTCACAAACTGTTTATTAAAAAATACGTAGAATGGATACTTACAACAAAAAGAAAGACGACCATGTGAGTATTATAAAAATAAAATTAAAAAACTACATGAATGAATTCGAAATTGATTTTCTTCACTGACGAAATACGAAATTACAAACAAAAGAAAAAGCTAGGAGTAAAAACAGCAAAGTTTGGCTAAGTTTAAAAGTTGTTGCGGGATTGCAACCATCCCCAGTGCAGGTATACACGCATGTTCGGTAAGTTAATGTGTCACCTGGTTGTTTAACGTAATTACAGTAATTTCCTAAATCGAGGGATGAACAAAATCGTTTGGTCCCTACTCCTCCTAAAAATACATATAAAATTTATTACTTTTAAACGCTAATATTTACAGTTTTAGTACACAAAACAATTCACACACCAGGAAAGCGAGTTAGAAGTAATAAGTTAGGGGGGGTGAAACGGTATAAAATCCCATGCCATTTTCTACACTCCCAACTATATAATAAAGGAGGCAAATATTGTTATCATATTATTCAATTATTTATTAATCTAAAATCGATTTTAATACGACAATAAATTAATAAGGAAAAAACCTGAACCCAAAAAAAAAACAAAAGAATAAAGCGTGCGAGATTGCGGTAAATGTTTTTTTTTGTTAGTGTTGGTGTTCAAAATCTTTTACTACAGTTCGTGCACACTCAAAATTATCAGTTACCCTCCAAAGTTATCGCTTTAACGCAATATTCAGCTCCATAGACGTTAGTGCAATTGTTTGTCTGGATTCCCCCCGAATTAATTAGCAAATCTGTACAATCCAATGTGTTAGTAGACGAGCACTGATAGCAGTCAATACATTTCGCTGGTAAAAAAATATTTACAATTATTATTATTATTGCATTAATTAATATCCTCGTTGTTGTTTTGTTTTGTTAATAAATACGACGGTTAGTATATATTAGTAGATTAGTATTTTTTTTGTTGACACCACCCCCTCAATATGTTTCTTTTTGTACCTTCGAATCTCCCTACGTGTTTGATACAGTATTTCGCGTCGTACACGTCGTCGCAAGGGGTTGAAACAAGAGCAGTATCACTGTCCAAAAACTCGTTACATTCAAACGGTGTCTTATTATCAGTGCCAGAACATTGATAACAACTAATACAATGCGCTATTAAACAAAAAAAAAAAGAAACATTAATTAGCGTTACCGTTATTAGGTATATGTATTAACTCCCAGTTTCCCCGCCGCTGTCTAATAAATTTATTGTTCGTTTGTAATACTTTTAATCGTTTGGTTCGAGCGCTTGACCTTAAGGTCATTAATACTGATGGACAAATATTAACGCAATGATATTTAATATATAACTAATATATACAAATTTAATTTTCCTATTTTTATATATATATATAAAAAAACGAGAGTTAAATAAAAATGTTACACCTATACATACTTAAGTATTAAGGTACTTAAACATCGCGTTTTAAGTCTACTTAACTGGTACTTACATTTTTGAATGAACTGAAGCAGAATTACAAAACACAATACGAATAACTTCATTTTGGCTGCAAATTGTTTCATCAGTGGTTGGAAAAACAGCTCATAGTTATCCGTAAGCTTAAAAACCACACCTTTGCTTTATTATTAATGATGAAAACAAACGTTTAATGGACAGGTGAGCGAGCGAGCGAACCGGACCGAGGTAAATTCAACCCGACTAATAATCGCGTGTGTACAAATGCGGAAATCGCACGATATCTTACCAGAGGTCAACAGGACACAAACAACTAATCGTTCTTTGTATACACTAAACGATAAAATAATAAGAAAGATACAATAAGAAGATGTTAACTTTTTCCGAGTTTTTAATGTTGCACTTACCCTTAAGGTAAAAAATTTGGACACCACTTTTCCGGAACATAAAGGCATTAGGGCTCATTTTAACCTTTGAAGCCTTTAAAACGCTAATCGAATAAATTTATAAACAACAACAAACACAATACTTAATTTTTATCATTAAAAATTAAAATAAAAAAAAAAACGAACTGCAACGAATATTTAGTATATTTGCACAAATATTACACTTTCTACATTTCAAATGTTACATTGCATTCTGTTGCAACACCCATCATTTTATTATAAATAACATTACAAATCGCAATAAAACAAAAAAAAAAGTTCTTTTGTTACCATTTTATTTTCGAATACAATTTATAAAAAGCGAAATTAAAAGATCATGGCTGCTCTAACTAATACATACATGTGTGTAGGTACTGTCTACTGTCTTCTTATTGAAACAAAAACATATTCATTTGTTACAAAACATTTAACGATCTAAATCAACTTTCTTTTGTCTTTTGTTAAAACAGAAGCGACAAGTGCGCAATAAACAAACAAAAACAAAACCTTTCTTTCTTCTGTTATCGTTGGTCGTTCCTTTTTGGAACTTAAAAAAATATACTTTTTAGAAAACGTTATGAAATAGATAGTATCGATAGTAACTACGTGTATTACGTGTAATAGTGAGTCTTTTTTCGAAATTCCAACATGCGTATAGATATTTATTCATTTATTTGTAAATAGAATTTTAATAGGCTCGAACATAATAGTATAATAATAATAATGATAATAATAATAATAATATAATACAAAGGCGACCGAT
>NW_020438970.1:126523-153325 GCF_000699045.2 Agrilus planipennis | reverse complement strand
AAAAAAAAAAAAAAAAAGAAATACATTAAAATACAACAGACATTAATACAAACTTAATTTTCAATTCGTCGAAATGATAAAATAACGAAAACTCTCTCACTTTTTCTATCCCATACTAGTTTTAGACTTCCTCTTCTTCACCTTGTCCCTTCTGATGTTGACGTCACTGGCATTCTTGAACATGTTCTTCTTCTTGGTGGCTATGACCCTGCTGAAATTGTGTACCCTGAACGTGCCCTTTTTCGCCGTGGTTCCGGGCTCTGGCAGGGGCGGTAATATTTTCAAATTGGTACTTTTCTGTGAGAAGACGTGGGGCTGATTGCTGTTAGCCTCCCACGCCACCACAAGACTGTCGTTCATCATGGGTTGCTGTTCTTCGGCGGGTTTATATTTGGCGATCATCTTTTTCCCTTCTTCGTCCTTTATGAAGTGGATTTCGTGCAATTTTATACGATCGGGGCTCGTTCTAGAGGACTCGTCGGTCTTCGGGGCCGAGTCCAGTCTCAGACGGTTCTTCAGGAGACACTTGGTGTTCTCCATGTTACGCGCTATGTGATTTCGGGCGACCTTGGCGACAGTTTGTGCTGCAATGCTAGAGGTCGAGGGTGCACTTTTGCTATCTTTGCGGAACAATTTCGTGCGAACGACCGTGTTGAGAAGCTTGTTTCTGTTCTTGGACTTGAGGATGGACGTAGAAGAGGACGAGGGTTCGTTGGTATCGACGTTCTCTTTTCGGTTCGGCGGCACTGACGTCGGACGCAGGGGTTTTTTGCTTACAATGCGCTTTATCGTCGCTTTCGGATTGTTAGGGCGCGCTTTAAACACACGGATGTTGTTCCTCGCCTGAAGCAATTAATAATTGCAAAAATGTCTTGTCAATGTAAACTGAACAATTTTTTTGCGACCACCACTTTTCTGCATATCACTTTAGATTACTGTACAGTCTACACCGTTCGATTCCCCGTCGAATTCTAATAAACATTTGCTTTTACAGCTTTTCGATCCGATAAGTAATTATCGAGTAATTAACAAATAAAGATTTACCAAAACAAGTGCTAAAACAATCGCCCTTAACAATTCAAACAGCTGCAGCAATTGTTAATTACTTAACAAGTGCCGTTAACAATTGAAACAATCGCAGCAATTGTTAACAACTAAACAATTAACGATCGTAACAAAAAGCTGTACTTATGTTTTCAACTTTTACAAAGAATCGATTGGTCTTGATACTGTCTACACGTCGCATCAATTGTATAGGAAAACTTCAACGTAAATTACTACTACTATCCAAAGGTATTGGCTACAATTTGTTAACAAGTTAATATAAAAATTAAAAAGGTCAGGTACGAGAAAGATTAACAGTAATCTAAGGCGATATTTTGAAAAAAATTAGTATCGGTGTTTGTACATAACATTTTCGTTTGTTCTTAAAAGTAGAACACACCTTCTTACCTTTTACATAAAAATAACAGTAATTGGCACAAATTGCTTGCAAATTTCCTAAACCGATTTTAACTGTAAATTTAAACGTCAAAGCCGTGACAACTTTTAATCACTAATTTTTTAATGTCTATCAGAGAGAAAAAAAAAATAAGATTAGTGTATCAAGTCATGGTTTATTGCATTTTCATTTTTTTTAATAATAAGATAATAGCAACTTTGCAGTTTCGAAAATTACAATTTAATTAATAAAAGTCAGTCTTGAGTAAGTACGCAACAATCAATAGGCAATATATGTTACATAAGGGCAAGTGTAGAAGTGTACAAACAGGATAAAACCTTACTTATAAGGACCGAGAATTTCTCAGATCCTTCTCGAGGAAAAAACGGGGTGTAAAAACGTATCAAAAAATTTGTAAAACAAATACAAACGGAATGTCAAGGCAGTGGTGACACTGGAAGACACGGTACTTTAAATTTGGTCTTTGACAACCAATAACAAGTAACAAAAAACAAAAAAAATATCGACACACACACACATACACGTACACACCCACCCACTCGTCCAATTGTTTTAAAAAAATATAAAATAATGAGATTAATCGCTCAAAACGCACGCTAACAAACCGTCCAACGTCCTCAATACTTCTCTTCGGTTAATTTCAAGCAAGTGGAAGCGATACAAAAAAATTTCGTATACATAAATAAACACATATGTAGCTAACAGATTACAAACAAATTAAATCGGCCGACATATCACACAAGAGTTACCGAATAAAAAGAAAATTTTGATTCTCGTTCGTTCTCCCAACCAATCATTCGCATTAACCGATCGTGCACTGTCTGATGACGACATCGCAGTCGTTTTCGTTAGCCGAAACGTCGTCGTCGTCGTCTCTGATGGCGTCCGTTTTTATCGTCACGCCCCCCCTCCTCGCGACCCTGACCGACCGTCTAGGCGCCTTGCGAGGTCCGCGCACGTTCTTCCTGCCCCCAACGACAGGTCGAACGTCGCGTTCCTCCTCGCCATCGGTAGCGGTCGTTGGGGGGACGCGGCAGTCGTCGCTTTCGCCTACCTGAGAATGCAGGCTGGTCATTTGGCGCACGCGCCAACGGGACACCGCCCGCGGATCGCCCAATTCCCCGGCGCAGTGCAGATACAACCACTCCTGAAGGCCCATGATCGAACGGAATTCGGAATTGGGCAGGCGGGTCATCGGGTTTTGGCCCGTCAGGTCCAAGATCGACGTCCCCAACGCCCTCCCCACCTAAACAAACGAAAAATACTATCAGACAAGTCGCCCTCAGTCCTGACCCTAAAGGCTACTCTTGATTCAGATCCTAAAAGCTACTCTTACTCCTAACGTAGTTCCGAATTAAATCTGCTCATTAATTTACTCTTGAAGGGCAATGCAAATGCCTTCTTTACCTTCCTTACCTCTTCGAAGATGTGAGGGGTGTATTTGGGGGGCGCGTTGACGAAACCATGAGCTTTGGGGTTCTCTCGAATCATGGCAGGCAGAACGTTGACCAGACGACCGGTGTTGTAGTTGCACTCGAGGGTGTAGCTCTTCACCAGGCCCGTAAGCTTATAGACGGCAACCCTTCCCGAACCTTCCTTGCTCAAACCGTCGAATTTGTCCCTAGAAAATAGATATTACATAGTAATATTTGAGGTTAGAGTAACGGGGTTCGTATTACTTTATGTACATGTTCCTCTCGGTGAAATTGCATGCGGTGAAGTGGAAGTTGTAATTGTTGATGCTCATTAATTTCGGAAGTAACATGCACTCGACTTTTTTGTCGATCGACTCAAAGTGGTTGCCGTACATGAAAATTCCCTTCTTCGAGGCATGTCCGTGCATGTCGATGTACAAAAATAGACCGGACACGTTCGCATTTTGGTCCCCCTGTTCGATACTGTCTCCCATCGCCATGCTCGTGTTGTCCAACGGAGTCCCGCACTTCGTGCAACAGTTTTTTATTGCTACACAGAAACAATTATTAATTAATAATAAATGCAATACAATAAGTCAACTCTAATGCTGCTATGTCATTTACTCCCCCTCCCCCCAATACAAGTTACCATCGCAACAGAAGAATTTCCTGCTACCCGCATCTTCGACTTCTCCCTCACTTAGCGAGGCCTGCGAGGAGCTTTTCCCCATCTCCCTGTTCCCTCCAGCTTGGCACATACAAGCCCTCAGTGTAGCATCATCTTTCTCAACCCCATAGTGGTAATATCGAATTAGTGCCCTGGCAGCGTATATCGAGGGAGAAAATTCCATGGAGCAATTCAGGTACATGCGATTGAGGTTGACACCACGAGTGTCGGTCCTATAGTGTCCTCTGGCCACCCCATCGGGATTGAGACAGGGAATTAATTTGAAGACGTAACAACGTCGAAGGGTCACAGCCACTGGATCCTCTCGACTCAACAGCAACCCTAAGAAACCGTTGAATGTAAAACTTGCAGGGGTTTCCCCTGGATGCACGCGAGCCGATATGAATATTATCTGAAAGAAATTTGAGACGCAAAAAGTTATTTAAAATCTAGGGTCATTAGGACCAGGCACTCACAGGTTTCCCTGTAAATTTAAATGGTCTGACAAGATGTGTTTCAGGGAACAAGTGTTTCAATCTCGTCTCCCTTTCTTTGCTAATATTGTAATATGATGTAATTGTCAGCAAATCAACCTTCCTGCCTTCTAGAGAGTAACACAGGCATTCTCTATAGTAATAAATATCATCATTATGGCCAGATGCACTTAAATACTTTGCATCAATAGTCCTGAGAGAGTTTTGTATGTCATTATAAGAGAAGGGATAGGTGAAGGCAAAATAAGTTATACTCTCTGGATTCTCAGGTGTTTTGTACTTGAAAGACAAACTTCTGTCATCATTCTACAAAAAAAAAAACTGTAAGCATGCACTAATATGTTTCCAACAGTCAATACATTGTATATGGGCTTGTCATGTATTCTTTCCCAGTTTGCCTTCCCGGGAATGACCTTGTAAACTGGACACATGCCCTGACCATACATCTTTTGCTGTTTGTTTATATCTACCATGTTTATTTTGACCAAAACAGAAGATGGAGTATTTGCTGCAAGTAAAAGAGTGAACCATCATTTCCTTTTATAATTTCAATAAGTGGCAAACCTTTCATCCCAAAATGAAACCATGTTCGATAAGCGTTTTCAAATTCAGTGCCACAGCAGTCAGGTTTTGTCCAAATGTTAAACTCAATGTCTGGTTGCTCTACATGTTTTTGTCTGGCACTGTTTGCGGTTGATGCAACTGTTATATGGGTGCTTCATGAGTAAGGAAGCCTAGGATATTAAATTACCTTACCTGTATTCTCATTGGGAGGAACGAATTCTACTTTGGCAATATTAGCAGAATCAAAATTTCCAAAAAACTCAAAGCCTTCACATACGAATTCACCCATCACTTATAACAATAGTTGTCGTGCATTTCAGTCCATTCTCACAAGATTTTCTTTAAAAAGCAAAATAAAAGTTCAAAATGGACCATAATTACATTTGTTTTGACCAATTTTGACGTTTGAGTCAGCTGCTTTGTTCTGACGATCGATTAAAAACTTACTTTCACTATCACTTTAAAACACTAAATTTTCCGTTTAATTTTGGACTAAATACTCAAAATAACTTTAAGTGATATCAATAAAATATGTTGACAAATATTTATAGGAAATTAATAAGAAAAACCCATCAAGATGACATTTCATTCATGCAAAAACATTGCAGCTCAGCTGAATGAGAACTGCCACCTAAAAGACTTTTGAAATGTCATAGAAACCCTAACCTAAATGTTGTGTGCATGAAGAAGTGTTGTAAATTGTAAATTGACAATTATAAATGTAGTTTATTAATTGTGAAATTGCCTTAAACTTTTAGATGGCCAATAACTGGTTTCACCATAACCAATTCAGTCGTCCTCCACCTTCACATCCAAATGCAAACTATCAGTATCAGCCTACTCAAGGTAGTTATGGTTATTGGCCCCCCGAACTGCAGAATACGGCTCAAGTATGTCCTTTACCGAATCTGAATGAACCACCACCAGTACTCGTTAATACAGCCCCATATACAGGCAATTATTTTCGTGGTAACTATGATATAAATTCAGGTTACTCCAATTACCCCCAATCAAGTTATAATAATTATGAGGAAAGGTACAACAATTATAACTGTGCACCTAATTCATCATTCACCCAAAATAATCATGCAAGTGGAATTGAACAAAAATGTGCTGATTTTTTAAATTTAATCAATAACGGTCAGCCACTGTATAATTTTAAAGATGAACTTGAATCATATAAAACCAGAAAAAATGAACTTGAGAAGAGATATACTACTAAATCAAACCTGGACGACTTTGGTGCATCAGATTCAAGAACTAAGAGGAACAATAAACCCATTTCTGGCAGCTATAACACTTATCAGAAGTCAAGATCCCCCTATCAAAGGGACAAATCACCTATCAATAATCTAAGAGGATACAAAAATTTCCAGTCATTTAGATCTAGATCATTTCAAAAGAAAAACGACTACAAAAATACTGTAGCTACTAGTAATTCATGCAGGGACAATAGATCAAGAAGTAGCAGCCCCCAAAGAAAGATTAGCTCAACCAGGAGCCCCTCCAAAACAACAGAAAGGGAACAAATTTTGCAAAATTGGAGAAAGAATTATTGTGCTACTCGAGAAGAAGTTTGTAATAAAATTAAAGAGCTGTCTAAAGAAGACATTTTGGAGCAAGAGAAACTTATTTGGACCAGAACAACACCGGCTGACTTATATTATGCAAGGGACGAAAATAATCCTAAAGTTATTAAAGCAACACCAAAGCTAATAGAAATATGTAACAATTTTGAAGAAACTCTTGTATTAAGAGCTAAAAAGGTTAATCAGTTAAAGCCAAAGTATGAGCCTCCCCCAAGAAAAAATAGGGCCAGAATTTGCAAACATAAATGTAAGCTATTAGTATAAATGGATTACTATTGCAAATAAATTTTGTATTATGATGACATACATATAAAATTAATTGTACTTAATTGTAAGGACTTTTTTAGCTGAACAATATAGTAGTTCAGGAAGTTCAGATGAAGACTTCACTGATGAAGAAGACTGCAGTATGGAGGAGCTCACCAGGAAACAGCAGCACCCAGACAGGTTACATCCTGAAATGTGGTAAGTAATATTCCATATTGTTGTTATAAAAAGGTTTCTCGAATTTTTAACTTTATCCCATAGGTACAATGATGTGGGTGAGATGAATGATGGTCCCTTGTGCAGATGTTCCAGGAAAGCTCGTAAAACGGGAATAAGACACGGAATATACGCCGGAGAACGTTTTCAAGAGAAATGCGATTTAGACACTAACAATGCTGACAAATTGTATCATTACCGGATCACAATTTCACCCCCAACAAATTTTCTCATTAAAACTCCGACTATTATACAACACGACGAGCACGAATTCATATTCGAAGGCTTCTCCATGCTGTCTCATAAGCCTCTGATAAAATTACCAACGTGTAAAGTAATAAGATTCAACATAGAATATACAATATTTTACATAGAGGAAAAAATACCAGATAATTTTACAATCAGAGAACTGGATTTGTTCTGTAAGTAATTAGTGCGATCTTTTTTGATGAACTTTTCCATCATATGAGTCTACTAATTTTAGATGAATATTTATTTAAAGAGATTCTGGAATTGGTTGATTTAGATTTGAAAGCAGCGGGAGATTCCTCGGGGTGCTCACAATTCCACTTTATGCCACGTTTTGCCAGAAAACTACCCGACAACGGTAAAGAAATACTGTCTATGAAAGAGGTACTGCAGTATTTGTTGAACAGCTCTGTGCCTCTAATCAAAGAGACCGAGTTGGAAAGTATGATTCAAATGAGTCAATACGAATGGCAGAGTTATGCAGATGAAATCAAGGCATTTATAAGACGTTTTGCTGTAAAAAATTTGAAGAATAATGGTAATCGTTTGTTATAGGGAATGGTGGTAACATATCCCGGTAAGAAACCATGTTCTGTAAGGGTCGACCAACTGGATCGTAATCTGGATTTACAAGAAGAAGGCAACTACAAATTCCCTGAAATTGTACATTTTGGTATTCGTCCACCTCAACTCAGTTACGCTGGAAATCCAGAGTAAGAGCGTACACGTTATGTAACATCTCTAGCTAACAAGTTGCTATTTCTCAGATACCAAAAAGCCTGGCGAGATTATGTCAAATTCCGTCACCTTTTAGCCAATATGTCCAAACCGACGTTCGAAGACAAACGAAAGCTTGAAGCCAAAGAGAATAAGTTGCAAGAAATGAGGACGCAGAGCAAAATGAAACGTGATGTTACTGTTGCCGTGTCTGCAGAAGGTTTTTATCGTACTGGAATCATGTGTGATATTGTTCAGGTTTATAATAAAATAAATATCTGGTAAAATTACAGACAGTAATTCATGTATTTTTCAGCATGCTATGTTGATTCCCGTACTTGTATGCCATTTACGATTCCACAATTCATTAAGCGTCTTAGAAGACACTATAAATTACAGGTTTAGCAACAGAGGACTCTTGCAATTGGCTCTAACCCATCCCTCGTACAGAGAAAACTTTGGAACTAATCCTGATCACGCCAGGAATACATTAACTAATTGTGGGATAAGGCAACCAGAGTATGGAGACAGGAGGATACATTACATGAATACAAGGAAAAGAGGGATAAATACTCTCATAAATATAATGAGTCGTTTCGGAAAGAAGCAAGAGACTGAATCTAATATAACACATAATGAACGATTGGAATTCTTGGGGGACGCGGTAGTGGAGTTCTTATCTTCGATCCATTTATTCTACACCTTTCCTGATCTAGAAGAAGGGGGCCTGGCCACATACAGAGCAGCGATAGTCCAAAATCAACACTTGGCAGTCCTTGCCAGAACCTTGAATTTGGACCATTACATGCTGTATGCTCATGGATCAGATTTATGTCACGATTTAGAATTGCGACATGCAATGGCTAATTGTTTTGAAGCCTTAATGGGAGCTCTGTTCTTGGATGGAGCCATAGAGGTTGTTACTTGTCTTTTTTATTATTTTTTTATTTCTTAGATAGTGACTTTAAACAGGTGGCTGATCGAGTTTTCTCAGAAACACTCTTTAAAGAACGTTCTGACCTCTTGGCGGTGTGGCAGAATCTTCCTCCACATCCCCTTCAAGAGCAAGAACCCCAAGGAGACAGGGAGTGGATCCCTAAGTTTAAACTGCTACAAAAACTAACAGAATTTGAAAATTCCATTGGAGTAGAGTTCATACATATCAGGTTACTGGCCAGGGGATTCACTGATAGGAGTGTAGGGTACACGAATCTCACCCTGGGGTCCAATCAACGTCTTGAATTCCTGGGCGATACGGTCTTGCAGTTGATAGCCTCCGAGTATCTCTACAAATTTTTCCCTGAACATCACGAAGGACATCTCTCAGTAAGACATTGTACAAAATTTTTAAAGGGTCAATGAGAAAAACTTTTTTCGTTCTAGTTACTCAGAAGTTCATTGGTAAATAACAGAACCCAAGCCGTAGTGTGTGATGACTTAGGAATGGCCAATTATGCAGTTTATAACAACCCTAAAGCAGAATTGAAAACTAAAGATAGAGCAGATTTGTTGGAAGCTTTTATAGGAGCCCTATACGTTGATAAGGTATTCGTAACACTTGAACTTCCTTTTCTTCTTAAAGTAATTAATTTTATTAATTTCAGGGACTTGAGTATTGTCAAGTTTTTTGTCAGGTCACGCTGTTTCCAAGATTGCAAGATTTTATTATGAATCAAGATTGGAATGACCCGAAATCAAAACTCCAGCAGTGTTGTCTTACTCTTCGTACCATGGATGGAGGAGAACCAGATATTCCTGTCTATAAGTATGTCCAATTTTGTCAGTAGAGTATTTTTTGTGATGATTTTTATCTCTTTTAGAGTTATTGAATGTAAAGGACCTACCAATACTAGAGTCTATACTGTAGCTGTATACTTTAGGGGCAAAAGATTAGCTAGTGCCATGGGACACAGCATCCAACAAGCAGAAATGAACGCTGCTAAGAAAGCACTCGAAATTTCCAAAGGTACAAAGAACCTCTACTTTAATTATTATCTTAATTAAGTAACGTATTGTTTTTCAGATCTTTTCCCGCAATTGGACCACCAAAAACGTGTTATTGCGAAAAGTATGAAAAAACAGCGATACCCTCACAGAAGAAGGAGCATTACTAGATCTCGAAGTCGCTCTAGATCGAAACCCAATCGTAAGAAACGAATGGGTAGATCCAAGAGTCTTTCTCGATCTCCATCCTCTAGAAGAAGGCAGTCTTGTTCAAGAAGGAGTCCCCCTTTTTCCAGAAGACGTAAAACAAGATCTAGATCGGTTTCTTCCTCCTCTCCGTATAATAGACGCAAAAGGAGCTACTCCAGACAAAAGTCAAGGTCTCAAAGTCAAAGCAGCATTGTTAGCTCAAAAAAAGAGAAGTCCAAGTCGAGAAGTCGTTCACGGTCTACAAGTCGTTTATCAAAAAGAAAAAGAAAGCGCACTCCTAGAAGTTCTTCGCGAAGGTCCAAATCTATAGAAGGGTTGGAGATAAAAAGGGAAGCAAAATCCAGAAGTCCTTCAAGATATTCTCGTAGTAGTTCTTCAAGCAGGGCCAGCAAATGTCGAAACAGAAATACTAAAAGGCCAAGATCTGTAAGTTCAGATGCATCACACAGATCTAAGAAATCTTCGTCTAGGAGCCGTTCAGGATCCCCGGTATCTTTAACATCAACAACAAGCCGTTCGTCTTCTTCATCGTTGCACACCACTAGTAAAAAGAAAAAAAGAGGAAAGACATCTCCCGAATCTTCACCTGACTCTTCTTCAACAAGAAGATCAACGTCAACTTCATTTGAATCTCAGAAAGAAAGATCCAAAAGGAGATCAAGATCTCGATCAAGATCATCTGAAAACGGGAAAGAATTGGGCAAAGCGTGAATTAATAAATTAATGTTCAAGGGAGGACAATTTTGGAATAGCATGTATTAATAATTAGGGCCAATGTAAAACATAATTATTTTTCAGCAAGTGTAGGCTAAATATATAGATACCAATAGAACAATATCGTACTTTTAACTGCTTATTGCATTAACTCTATTATTATTATTATTATCATCCAGATATAACAAATTTTTGTAATTATACGGCGATATTTTTTTGCGAGCAATTTTGTAATTTGTTTTATTAATTATACGACGATATTTTTTTTGTGGGCAATTTTGCTGCCGAAAGGGTCAAAATATGATATAACGATGTGATTAAATTATCAGTGTATTTAATAAATAATATTAACAAGTATTTTTCTCTTCTTTATATTTTTATACACCCACACAAGGCAACGAAAAAAGTTTAACTTTTACTTGAACTTTATTTATTATGGCATACTAGTAAAAGTTGTTATAAAATACGATTACATTCTCTACGAGGAATTTGAATGATTATTTGGTAAAGTTAATAACTTCATTTTTAAATATTCCTTAAAGTCTATTCAGTATCAATCAAATTCAATCACAATTGCTAAATCACCATTTACGTAATATAAAATATCTCGGCGTTTACTGGCAGTTTTAAGTAGGGGGTAAATAGCTTTAATAAAAATTATTTAAATAAGTATCATAATTACTTTATACAAAAAATGGTAAAGTAATAGAACAAAACGAATGTTTTACGTTTGCTAAGAGATAAAAATAGAGAAAGGAAATCGAACCCTTGAGAGAAACTTTTATATTGTGAGCTCTGGAGGGGGTGGTTGTAGATCGCAAGGCCTTCGAAACTCTTGTCCCATTTCATGGATCCATTTGTTCGAGACCCATTTAGATCCTGCTAAAACAGGACATGCAGCATGTCTTGTAAGAATGTGGCCATCGCCGCTGCTGTGCAAGTTGTACCAGAAGGCAGCGGTGCCCTTTTTAGGCCACAGTGCCAATTTAAGATGGGGGAAGACAGTCGCACCCCCCTGGGCAACGTCGCTCATCTAAATTACGAAAAAATTAAAAGACATTCATTAATCAGACAAGGTAACTTACGTAAAATAATACTGTCGCGATTCTGTTACCAGTTCCCAAACTTTTAAACGCGTTCACTTCGTCCCTTCTGGCGAAGTCAAAATGGGGCTCGTAATGTCCCCCTATTCCATAGTTAACCACCTGTAATTCTTCTGCTGTTTCAACAGTTAATCCAGTCATATCGACCACCCTCTTGCACACATTCGCAACGTGTTTGTGTTCGATTTCTTTCAACCATGCGGACTTACTAATACGATACTGGGCGGTTTCTAACTCGCCAGTTTTGTAATTTTGGACAGTGGCCCTTTTAAACCTGAAAATATTTTTTATAACATCCTTACACCTAAATAATTAGTAACAAATGCCACTGGAAGTAAAATAATTAAATTAAAAAAAAAATGGTACCTTGGCCTTGCCATATTTTTAATCGTTTCTATTTCTTCGTCGTACATGACATCATGGAAGATGAATATATCAGGATCTTTATAGGCTTCTTCAACTTTAAAAGGGGCTAATAATAAAAACGGATCTCTGTTTTTGTTATAATAATAGCACTTTAACTTTGAAGTTATTTCTACTGGAGTTTTGACTTCGCCTCTGCATAATTGCTCGTATAAAGTTCTTTCAGGGGGGTCTAAACTGTCTGAATAAACAGGCTAAAAAGGAAAAATACTAATATTTACGTGTCACAAACGCCATGTTCTATCAATAAATGTTAAACCAGAAAGGTAAAAAAAAATTATTACAAAGCGAGAGAAATAAATTTCGAAAAGTTATTGAGGAAGGTATATAAATGGCACCAAGTGAGTCGTGAATCTTGAAGACAGGATAGATAAATTTCTCGAGAACAATTACATACAAAATGGTACTTTCGAACGTAAATGGCAGTTTTTACATCAAGTAAATACTAGTTGTACTATACACGAAAGCAGAAAGACAATAACACATTAACCTTTAAGGCAATTAATAAATAGTTAGTTGCATCAGAACATTGCACATCTTCTCTGACAGAGCAGTCATGATATGCCGCAGGTGCCATGGATGATAAAAAAAGGCATTCAAACAAACGTAAATGTACTTATGGCATTTTCTTTATACAAAAGGCAAAAAAGGCTAACAACCTCAATCAATTGATTAACATAAATCAAACGCTAATTAAGTTCTATTGCAGAGAAAAGCCTAGAGCCATTGATAGTTAAGGCTAATAAACAATTTACATGTACGTATAACGTTAAAAGTTACGATAAAATGTTTAAAAAGTGCCATTAAACTCTTACAAGTACCAAACTATCTAAAGGTAATAAATTTACTAATGAGTAATGGACGAATAGATTACGAAACGTTACCTACCATGTCACTAACAATGGGTACATCGTAAGCGTTATCGTCTCCCTTTTTATGGGCCCCTTGCGTTTTAGCTAAAGCACTTTCGTAATAATTTTTATTGTTCACTGCCCTGGGGTGATTGGGATAGATTTCTAAAAGTTTATTGGTCAAATCCAGGGCCAATGGTACGTCTCCCAGTTTAAACGTTGAAAACGCCAAGTACTCCAGGATTTCACTTTTATCGATTGTCTCATTTTTTTCCCTGCCCAATCTAGAATCGGCTTCGGTCATCCACAATTGGGTATGATAAAAATCCCCGTTATTGTACGATTGTCTCCCCAATTCGAAACAATCAGTCGCGCTTAATTCTGAACTATATTTCACGCCATTTAGTTCACCCCGAGCCAACGATGAAGTATCAAGTTTATAAGTATCCTTAAAATTGAAATTTAATAATTAAGAGTATTATTACGTAATGATAAGGAAGGAGATATGGTAAAAAATATTAGACATCAAAAGGATTACAAACCTCGATGTATTTTTGCAGTTAAGTACTTCTTGAAGCAAAAAAAGGAGCACTCATACTTTAATTTATAATTATTATTTACATAACAAGACTGTTACGCCAATGGTAACGAGTTTATGTAATAAAAATACATTAATTAATGAATAGAATACAATTTCAATGACGTCTGCTATTATTACTATTAACTATATTGTGATGATTTCATTTTTGAAAGTTTTCGCATAAAACTACGACAGTTAAAATCCTTCAAAACAAATTACGAAGGTTTTCCTTTAAAGTTCGATGATATGATATTTACATAATAATATTCCGTTAGTTATACACTAATAATAACTAAATATTAAAATATTCAAAGGAAGTGTAGTTTGTTGGCACTGTATCACCGGTTTTAGATTCAAATTATAGTAAAAAAAAGCGCGACTTTCCTGTTACCGATTTTAATAACTTTTTGGTGCAATACCAGAGTTAATGGATTTTAACCATTGGGTACTTATTCCATTGAAAACATCGCGATTGGTACTGGGTTTCATAATAAATTATAAATAAACATAGTGACATAATTCACACAGAACAATGGTTTTACAAATAAAAAGCTCGTTCAAAAGACGACCGAAAAGAGAAAGCTCATGAAATTGGAAATTGTTTTCACTAGTTTTTACCATCATTAAATTGCCTAAATGTAGTAAATATAATAGTCAAGAGATAAAAAAAAACACTTCCTTGAGACACAAATCCGGAAATATATATACGCCAGAATTATTGTGTAATATTTTTTTGATATTATCTGTAGTTTTATATAATAATTTGTAGATATTTAAATCATTTTCGAAAACAAATAAGATTCTGAAATGTTTCTTGATTTCGTATTCTCCAGAACATTCCGGAATATTCTCGAGAATAAAACAGCAATAAATGGTAACTTTAGTATAAAAAATATTGATTGTTCTCACCTGCAGCCTTGTAAGGGCAACAGCAGCCCCGTTGAGGTCCTCGTCCGTTGGAAACTTTAAATACTCTTTATATGCTGAAATATTTGCTACGGTTTCTTGCACTAAATTCATATGCAAAAGAGATTCGACTTGTCTCCAATCGGCGGTCAATCGTTTAATCAACAGATAGGCATTAATGGGGTTGGCAACGTAAGTGTCGACGTCCTCCGACGCCAGTTGATGTTGACTCTTGTACAAATCGACGTACCTTTGGAGTAACTTTAATTTCGTCGTCTCGGCATGGATATAGGTTTCCAAAGTTTTTATCAAAACACCCTCCGTATACAGCACTTCCTTTAAATCCACCAAAGCTGTGTACAACTCCGATAACACGACTTTCTGGCAAAACAAGATCACCGCGAACCTTATCGCGAACAGCCTCATGATAATACGTGTAGCTTTTCACGCAGCGATATCCTCAAACAAACACAGGGTTCAACGCAACAAATTCAGCATTTAAATTAAACAAAAAAAAAACGGGTTTTCCGACTGATCCGCTAAGTCTGTAGTTGTAGAGCAATGTACTCATTAAAATTTGAAACAAGTGCAAGCCAACACAAAGCCTATCCTATCGTGTCGAGTCACATCTTCCCACTAATCGTAAAACTAAACGACAAGACTATAAAACAAAACACCACACAACACAAGCAAGCACCAGAGTTAGAATAGAGTCATCGCGATTTTATCATTATTGTAATGTATTTTATACGTACAACAATGTTTTCCGCGAAACGTTTGCTAGGGGGTTTGTATATCCCAACCGCATATACTTTTAATTATAGATTACAGGATTTAAGAAGAGCTGTGGGTGGATTTCGATGGCTCTTTAGTTCTAAAAATGGTTCGCGAAAGAGAATGAGCAAACAGACCCGACCAAACTAAATTTTCCGAACTGAAAGCGTATATAAGCGCAACACAGAACACGACAAACGCGCAAATGTCGACGTACAGACCGTAGGCTACAGTTACTCACATAAGACAAGAATAATAGTCACTAATAATCGTTAAAAACATTACCGAAATTGTTTAGTACGACAACTAATAAGACGACGAATAAGTAGGTTGCTTGGTTTGACGAGACATCGTTAATTTATGATCACATAAAATTAAAACACTTTTTAATCACTTGGAACACTATAAATTTTACTATTTACATAATCAACTGACGAACGTTATCAATTAGTAAGTTATATCGTAATACAATAAAACAATTCATCTGCTGAATGAAGAAACTTTATTTATAACAAACACAAACACAAACATTATCGCTTATTAATTAATACTGATTATAGAATTTCGCGCAATTACAAACGGAAAAGCGATAGATAACTCTTTCATTCGAGCTTCTTTTTTCTCAAAATGCAAACCCCGTCTAACGTAGGGCTCATTTGTTCGTAGAGATCGGTGGCTATTTCGGCCCTTTCGCCGGCCGCTAAAAGCACAGGGGTGGTATGAGTATGAATCCCAGAGATGGTTTTCGGGGTGCCTGCTTTACCAACCACATCCACCGCCTGTCCCACCCTGACCGGAACCGAAGTCGATTGTAATTCTTCGTCGAGGGTCAGCAACCACCGCGGCTGCATACTCACCGCCAGGACGTACAAAAGAAAATGATTTTTACCGTTAATCAAAGCGCGCGAATCCAAAAGGGCCGTGAGGGTAATCAATAATCCTGCCATGGCACACGGGTCGATCAGCTGCCTGTCGTGATGAAGAGGGCTGATCGTTAAGGTGCCTTTGCCCATATGGGTCAGGCCCTGCGCGAACCGGACCATAAACAGGGGCGTCGGATTGCGCGAATGATAAACCGCGAGTTGTCTTAAGCCCGCGGATAATCTTGCATTGTTGGTACCGGCGCCGACGATTCCCAAGGAGAATATCGCGTTCGCGGCCACTTCGTCGTCCGAATCGTGCGAATATTTTGTAAGCACGTCGTTAACCGTTAGCTGCGGATTTGAAACGGACGTGAGAGCTATCGCCAGAGGTACCGCTTTGTGCACCCCGTGGTCTCCGTAACGACCCACGTGACCCAAAACCCTCTGGCACATTTCCGTGCCGGTTTCCTCTCCAACGGCCACGGCCGCAACGGCCAGTGCGGCGACGGCCTGCGGAATGCTCATGTCCCACTCTCTGATCTTCGCTTTCTTTCTAGGGGGTTGCTGAAGGGGATGGTTGTATAACTGTTGCTGCTGTTGGGTTATATCGGTAACGCCAACGGTGGGTATGGCACCGCTGGAGCCGGAAGGCGACTTCGTCAGTCCGTCTTTGTCGTCAGGTAACGCGATTCTTTCGCTTACCACCCTTAATAGTTCTTGTATGACGAGGACGTCTCCGGTCCCCGCATAAGCACACATTTGCAGAAGGAGTTGCGAGGTGCTTTTAAACGGCTCGGTAAAGACTTCGAGTGCCGCGTTCGGCGTTTCGATGCAATCTTTGCGGCCCATGTAGCACAGGGCCATCCCGAGGACCGTCAGTCGCATCAATGGCGACTTGAGCGTTTCCGATTCGCGGATGTCCACCAATTTCGACAAAACCGCGTTCGTTACAGCGGCATTGCAAGTGCCAACGGCCACAAGACCGGCTGCCAAAGATGATATTGCCAGAATTTCCGTGCCGATCGCACTTTCGACCACCGGAACGAGAATATTGAGAACGTCTTCCCTCGCGCTGCCCGCGTACGCCATGCCGAGTCCGTAAATGGCGCCGATTCGTAAACTCTGACTCTCGTCGTTGACATGGTCGGCCAAAAGGGCCAGAGCGGGATCGCACTCGTTACTAACACGACAATTGACCATCCCGATTGCCAACAAGGCTCCAGCTTTGATATTTTCGTCGGCGGAATATAAATATTTGTCGATAGGCGTCAGGCCTCCGTCGACGTCCCACAAATGGATAAGGCCTAAAGCGGCGGTCGTGCTCAGCATTGCGTGGTCTTTGTTCCTGTAGATCCACTTGTTCCCGGTGTCGGTCGTTAGAAGTTTGTCGCTTCCGAAACCCGCGTTCACGAACCCGTTCACGAAACTCGAGGCTAAATTCTGACGCGCACTGTCCAGGTTCTCGCCGAGGATCGAAGGACGCACGGGCTGGGGTTCGAGCCAAGTTTTGTAAACGTCTTCGGGGGTTTTCGGTTCCAAAATGTCCAGTTCTCTCGCCAGAGCGACAAAGTGAGAATTCAGATAGTTGTTGCTCAAAATGTTGCCGATTTCTTCCTGGTCGACGACCGAATTCCTGTAATTGACTGGATGCAGCTGTCTGGCAGCTATGAAGGCCATCTGTTTCAGGATAATCGGGTCCTTGCAGTCGGCGAACAACCCGTCGACCATTTCCTTGTCGCGCAGTTGAAGGGCGACCACCAGAGCTCTCGGATACTCCTCGAATCGTTTGTACTGATCGGCGACAATTTTCAATATTTTGGTCGCCTCGACGTCGTCCACGTACTTGGCACAGGACATCAGATACAAACAGATCCTTTGGTACGTGCCGTTGTCGATGTATTTCGGTAATATTTCCAATCGGTCGATTTCCATCAAAACGTCGCAAGCTTGGATCTCGGCGTGATTGTTACAGTCGAAACTGACGATGTCCTGAACGAGAGGCATCAATTTGGGGCCGCTGTCCGAACAAATGGACCACTGTTCAACGATTTCCGTTTCCAGTTGACGGACATATTCGTGTCCCCAACTGCCCACGTTCTTCATGTGGCCCAAAAGACGATATCGGAGACAATCGTGCTGTTGCTTGGCATCGTCGCCCCCCGTGGGACTCATTGCGAGCACGGAAATTATATCGGCGTACAGCTTTTTGGTATCCGCATCTTCGATGTTTTTAAAGTTCGCTTTTATTATGTTATAATACGGGCCCAGATATTTTAACGGTTTTGGAACCGATGTCATCGAAGTTGTCGAAGTTTTAATCAACGTACGAAGCATGTTCAGGGCGGGTTTGATCAGTTTTTGATCGGTACCAGTTATCCTGTCAACTAACATTTTCAACTCTTCCTGTAATTCTTTGTCCTCTTCGGACTGTAATACAAAAACACTCTGTATGCACTTAACGGGAACTGATTTATACGTAACTTACCTCTTCTACTTGCGGATTATTCACCTTTTTAGACATTTTTGTGTAGATTAACAAGCACCACCTCTAACTGATGACACTACAACACGAAGAATGACTTGCGATTCTCGTATGTCACTATTATTGTGGTAAAACAAAAGTTACTCAAATGTTATCGGGGTTGGCCGGTAAAATACTTGTGTGATATATTTATTTATATTAAAAAGTTGAATTTACTTTACATGTACTTAGTAAAGAGAATTTTAAAAACGAACTTTCAATTAATTAATTAATTACGTAAATAGAATTATCGTGGATTTGTTTCAAATTGCGTAAATGAATCAAAGACATTAGTATGACAATCTAGAGAGTACTTAAAAATATTGATTTTTATAATACAGTCGAACTTTTCTTAAATTTTCTAAAGGAACATCAACCAAGTGTAAAAAATGGATGTTATGCTCCAAAGGCATTGCGCTAAATTTATTTACGTCGTTCCCGAAGGACTCAGGGAACTGATGACGGACATATCTCGAGAAGTATTTTTTGTTCAGTATAATCCTTTACTTTTTTCAACGATCGTTATCTTTCCAAAGGTAATTAGAACGCATCCCGAAAACATTTACATATTTGTGGCCGATTATCTAGATGCTTTAATGATAACAAGAGAAAATGCCAGAGGTATCTACTTAATAGTTACGCACTAGAATAAATAATAACGGTAGTTGTAGTCATTATTCAATTTGACATTTTGTTTTTTTTTTTACGTTTTTTTTTTGTAAGCTTTTAATTAACGAAAAAAATGCTGATACCAAAAAACATACCGCAAGTTATGCGTCTACTAACTCCAGAATTCTATTCGGTTATAAACAGTAATACACTCATGCATCTATAATGATCATGAAGATATTAGTCACAAACTATTTGCAGTTGCAGCAAAGGTGGTACAAAGTCTTACGGAGATCGCACTGACCATCGTAAACTTGCTGGTCAACATCGGGATGACCAGGGAAGAAGCTGACAGAACGGCCTCGATCATTCAGAAAATTTTTCGTCAATATTTGGAAGAGAAAAAAACTTACCAGAAAGAAATAAGCGGTAAACAATCAGTAACGCGTTCAGAAATCGGAAAATGTTTTCGGGGTTAATTTCAGATCAAATCGAAGAAGCGAATCTTCTTACTGACATAATAACTGAAGCAGGAATAACTCCGGATCAGGCGGAGGCGGCTGCCGAAATTATTCAGAGGGCTTGGAGGGACTTCAAGAGGAAGCACGAGAGGGAAAAATACCTTCTGTCGGGAATAATCGACTGGAGGATAGCCGCAAGGAGTGCAATACGTTTGTACAGATCAACCGGTGTTACTTACGAAGAAGCCAATAGGGCAGCCACCATGATAAAAGTATATACTTTTTAAGTAATTCTACTTTTAAAAAAGTAAGTATCAACTTGTCTATTAAAAATTCAGGCGGCGTACAAAGGATACTACACGAGAAGGATGATCAAGAAACTGTTGGAAGAAAGCCAAAGGCTGAGCGAGACCCCGTCTCTAGCGAGCATGAAGTCGGTTGAATCAGAGGAGGAAGAAGAAGGAGAGTTCTATTGGGACATGGAATTATTGTAATAAGTCCTTATTTTAATAATTTTTATACATTTTTACGCTTCTTTTCAGCTCCAAATCTGAAAGAACTACCGAAAGAAGCGAACGTCACGAATATTTGGAAGGACAAGGTGAAATGGAGGAAGAATTACCCTACGAAGTGCCCAGCGGCATCCTAGCAGCGAGAGAAATAATTTCAGACATTATAAGAGCCACCGTTCCAACCCCTGAAGAATCGTTAGAAGCAGCGGAAGGTAAATAAACACGTACTTATTCGACAATAGAAAACAATCGAAATCGATTGTCGTTTGTTATACTTAATTATTGTTACAACTGTCACTAATGTAGAGTCGTACATGGATCAAGAGCAACCGTCAGCACCTGAAGTAACAATCGACGAAACAACTGAAGCAGAATTGCCACAGGAAGCTCCAGCAGAGGCTCCGGCACCTCCTGCCGAAGAAACTGAAGCACCAGCTCCGGCAGAGGAGCCCCAACCTGCACAAGAAGGTAAAATCCACACAAAAAAAAATATAAAATACTTGTT
This sequence comes from Agrilus planipennis, assembly GCF_000699045.2. NCBI lineage: Eukaryota > Metazoa > Arthropoda > Insecta > Coleoptera > Buprestidae > Agrilus > Agrilus planipennis. The sequence continues at coordinate 132,709 of NW_020438970.1, read as the reverse complement.
TACTATTTTTTTTTTGGTATATATCTGTAGAACCCCAAGCACAACCAGCCGAAGAACCACCATCAGAAAGCGAAGAAGCTTAAGTCTCTTATACACTGTACTTCACCAATTTTTATAATTCTTGCTATTATTGTTATTGTTATAATGTACCGTATAGAAACAACAAATAATACGAAAAAATACTTTTAATAATGTTTAGGTTATTTAAAAGACAAAAAAAAAATGAATTGGTAAAAAGACAAATGAAAACACTTATTATTATAAATTCATAAGTCCTTTAACGAACATGTTATTCTTCTTGAGTATTTCCTCTTTTAATTTCTGTACTGAAGCGATTAATTCTTCGTCCGATAATTCCGAAACATTGAGTTGTCTACATTTGCTCAAAAATTCGTTAATTAGTTCATCCCCTTCCTAAAAACAACTGTACTGTAATAGAACCAAGAACAAACGAAAAATTGATTTTTCGTGCCTGTATCTCCTTTTTTTTTAAACTGAACTCGTAATCCCTAATATATTTCATACCGTTACTGTTTTCGAGTTCTTCGAGATATTTTGCGGCATCCTAAAAAAAATTACCCGATCAAAATCCAGGGTCTGGTAATAAAATACGATCAAAAAACAACCTCTACTACATCACGAGGAAAATCGGCCATTTTGGCACAATGGATACCGTAACTTCTATCACACACCCCTTCGCGAACTTGGTATAACGGGGTTATCGTGGTTTCGGTGGTCACAGCGGTCACATGAACATTATGAACCGCCGGTATCATCTCAGCTAAATGGGTTATTTCGTGGAAATGGGTGGCATACAAGGAAAAACATCGAACCTCTTTGGCCAAATGTCTAAAACATTTTCAGTTTTAATCGAAATATCGAAATTATGTTTTAAAACCTACTCTGCTATAGCCCAAGCAATGCCAAACCCGTCATACGTTGACGTACCCCTACCTAGCTCGTCTATAATTACTAACGAATTCGATGTGGCACTCTAGAATTTACATATCATTAATTCTAACGCCCCTCAAGTAGATTAAGTAAATTTTACCCTGACGAGACCAGTCGTCTCGACCATTTCCAGCATAAACGTGGACAACCCCTTCAATTGAGAATCGTCCGATCCAACCCTCATCAAAATACAATCCACCAAAGATATCTCGGCCTCCGCACACGGCACCAAACTTCCTATGTGGGCCAAAAGAACGCACACCCCCACGCTTTTTATATAAGTGCTTTTGCCGCCCATATTCGGGCCGGTTATGATGTAGAAGTTTTTCTGGCCGTCCTTGAAATGGGTATCATTCGGTATGAAGGTGACGCCGTCTTGCAGTTCGAGACACGGATGCCGGACTTTTTTTAATCGCAAAACTCCCGAACCTTCCTTAAGGAGTTTCGGTTTTACGAAAGGTATGGGGGCGGTTGCGGCAACCGTCGCAAACGATACCAACACATCTACTTTTGCCATGTAGTGGTTTAGGTTGCGGAGGGTGTCGGCATAACCAGCTAAATAAAATAATTGTTTAGGATAAAAAAAAATTTTTAGACCTCTGGGAATTAATTGAGATTAATATACGATACCAAAATTGATATGTTTGTGTAGCAACCAACCTGCAACGTCTATAATCTCTTTTACCAAATTCTTTTGAACATCCTCGTACTCTTTATTCAATTCCATGTATCTTTCGTTGATTTCACTCAGTTTCTCGTTCGTGAATCGGACTCCTTTGTTAAGAGAGTCGATGATTTGGAAAGACTTTTGTTTTCTCAAACTCGATTCCTCTTTCAGAGTGACTCTAAAGTGATAACCGTGTTGGTCGTTACATTCTAATTTAACCCCTTTGCCCTTTTCCATGTTGAGTTCGTCGCAAGCGCGCCTAAACACTTTTTGTATCTTTTCTTCCAGTCGCTGCTTTTTGTCGTGTATTTCTGATTTATGAAATTAGAACGATTAATTCAGGTGATACTAACGGTTAATTACCTAGAACACCTACCTCCTAACTTTTCGTCAAAAGTAGGCTTAAGAAAATACTCTCCACGATCCACCAAATCCAAATCGATAGTTTGCTCGATCATGGACTGAAACTTCTCCATATCGACGAGGAATTCGGCTATGGGATCGGCAAGAACCGCATTCACGTATTTGTTTTCACATTTTCGAAGAGAATTCACCAGCCCAGGAACATGGTTTGCCGCCTGATACACCCTATAGAGATCGCGAAGGGTTGTCTTTTTGTTCACCATTTTTTTCGAAAGAATCAAAAGATCGGGAATTTGGGATAGATGATTTGCGCGGAGAACTTCCCGAAATTCTGAGTTCTCAACGAGAGCATGGACAATTTCTAAACGTTCAGTTATTATGTTCATATCTCTAGGGGGTTGTCTGACCCACTGTTCCAGCAACCTTCTCCCTTGGACCGTCAAACAACTATCTAACATGCCAAGAATGCTGTTAGTCTTTTTACTGAAACCTCTCTGTTCCATTTGGGGCAACAGGTTTAGACCGTACACAGCGGCGTTATCAAGTCGAACATATCGACGAAGATCTAGCATACTAAGCCTGAATTGATTGTAATTTTGTTCGTCAGCTATGAGATTCAAATACCTCACGACGGCCTGAAGACTGCCCATTGCCTCTTTCAGTGAAGTTTCGCTAAATGCCAGAGCGTTTCTTTGCTGCTTTTCGTCAAAATATAATAAACGATTTAGATCTTGGACAAAATCGTCATCGTTAAAATCATTTTTTTTGGCTTTAACTACCAGCACTCCGTTTCTTTCTAATACCTTTTGAAGATTTTTTAAGTCTCCCGTATCAGCGGAAGGAATGATAGCCTCCTTTGGGCTAACCTGGGCTAACAAAGCCTCAAGCTCAGTGAAAAATTCGTTATCGTTAAATTCGCAAACTTGAAATTGACCTTCTGTAATATTGACACAACTTACAGCTAACATCTGGAACGTTTCAAACAAAACAGAAATTATTTCGCTATCGTGCTTTGGTCATGACAGTTTTTACCTTATTTTTGAATATTTTAACCCCAATAACGCAACTGTTGACTGCGATCTGATTATTTTCGAAAAGTATGTCTTCAAATTGAGATAGATTTCCTGGCGACCCTTTATATTTTAAGACCCAGTCATTATTTTTACCCTCTTTAGGTTTAACATAGATTTCTACCCTGTACTGTTTAACAAGGAGAAGTTCACGAATGAATTTTTCGAAATTATTAATACTCAGAACCAGGTAGCTAAGTTTGGGTGTTTCCCCCATGTATTTAATGGGATGCGTGCTGAATAGTTCTTGCGTAGCAAACACAGCATCTTCCCCATGAACAGTATAATAATCGGTACGACTAAAGAATCGAACTGTGGAAGCTGGTTTCTAAATTAAAACGAAAAAAAAAAGCAATAATACACACTACATAAAGAAGAAAACTGTAACTCATAATCAATTACTAGTATAATAATTCAGTAAAACGCAAAACATCGATAATATTGATAAGAAAGCAGTTACGTAGTAAAATTTCAGTCTTTTCCTTACATTTGGTTCTTCTTTTAATGAAAAAAGCATGCAGAGTATACAAGGGAACATTATTTTTTGTGTGATTTAAATTCCCTAATTTCGAACCTGTTCGGTTTTATTTGTGTACAATTTTTCTCTAAATCCGACCCTGTTCTAATTTCCATTGCCTTACTTATGTAAGTTAGGCAACTTTTGTTACATAAATTTAAAAAAGTATTTCAATCAGTTTTAATAAACTTTTATTATGTATTAACTATAATATATGTAGTATATAGGAAAATATCAAATAAAAAAACAAAGTTCGACGTAAAAAATATTTATTAATATTCGGACACCAATCATGCAAATTCTTATAAAGAAATTGTGCTCTCTATTATATATAAATATAATATATGTATTACATTTACTGTAATTTCCATTTAATTTTTGTCCTTTACTTAAATAAACACTAACGGCTATAAAGCATTTAAAATACATATCAACATTTACGTAACAAACAACAGAATTTGCAAAACTCCTAATTACAAAGCATAGTATAACTTAAACCCCTATTTATAAAAAAAAATACCAATTAACATCCATACTAATTACAATGGCAAGCTACCTTTAAATGAAATCAAATTAATTGTAATGCAACACCCATATAGCAATATGGAACAAATACAATAAATAAAATATTTAAAAATGCAAAACAAAATTTGTATGTATGTACCCTACACTGATTTTACCAATATATGATATGATATATTATAAAATCCCACAGGAACAGGTACTGAGAGGTATAACCATTAAAACTTGTAAATGGACAGTGGTGTTTTAGTATAAACATTCCCTTTACCACCTTCACAACCCTTGATTAATTATATATTTTTAAAAGCTTTCTTCTAATTGAGATTCTGCAGATCCAGTGGGACCTGCATCAGTTCTAAAACTGTACAATGGCATCCCCATGAACTGGGGAATCCCATTTGTAACACTTCCAATTCTTCTCCTTCCAGCAGGCTGCAAACCGGTCTTTACCTTGTTATATTTGAATAAACCTTCTCCTGGTAACTTTGGCAATAAATTGTGAGAATCATACCATAGCTTGTAGGTGGCAAACCAGGTAAGAATTGCGGGAGCTCCTCCAAGCAGCTTCTCTATCATTATATGGTAGTAAAGCATAGTACAAACTAGCATAATATCCCACAATATTTGCAACAGTGTTATTGCAACAAACAATGCTCTTATGTAAGGTGTGTACTTCTCATAGCTTTCCTTTAAAGTGCTGAACTCTTCTTCTGTAAGGAACCTTAAAGGACTGTTGTGGTGTTCATTTGGGTCTGATTTACGAAAGTGCTCTTCATTCCTGATATACTCTTTGATCTTATCCCAGTTAATGACACACCTGGCTTCTTCTATCAAACATAAGCTGCCATATATTAGGATAAAACAGTGTCCAGAAAGATCAAATCCATTCCAGAAATGACCTGCTTTCAAGCAGTTTGCTTTCGATTGTTCTCCTTTCAAGGTACAAATTCCATATTTGGATTCAATATAATTGAACAATGACGTCCAGAAATACCAGAAAAAGGTTGCAATTACCAGCCTGACAAGATGATGCTTCACAATCCTGTCCTTTTGTCCACAGCAATAAACATAAGATGTCAGAATGAGGAATGGTGTAAGTAGCAGTATATTCCAGAACCAGGCAATCTTAACAAAGTATTGGTTAAAGACGTTGTCAGATCGTGCTAGGTATCCTTTAGGTATTGGGATTACATCGGCTATTAACGATATAAGAAACAAGGCCCCCAAGTATATTCCAACTTTGAGATTAGTGTCAAAGAATAAGGATTTCCTGCAAACATGGAGCACCATTAGGGTCAGGATTTCTTTAATCGACGTTGGTTTACTGGTGGGTCTTGTGCCACGTTGTTCTGTCCTCAGTTCATTTGTTTGTGGTCGAAAATTCAACTTAGGGCTTCCCTGAGTACTACTTGGACGTCGTTTGCCAGTCATTATTATTTACCCAGTACGTTAAAGGATAAAAGGTCCTTAAACACCAGGATTTCGTTTAGAAGATCCTTGGCTACTTCCTTTAATTTTGATTGTCATGCAAAAGGCAAAGTTTACATTTCTTCCTTTGGTAAACTTCGAACTTAACCTCAAATCAAACTTCAAGGTGAATTAGGTTATAACAAACTAGATGCGTTCACAATTTCCAATCACTAAAACTATCACAGTTCACTTTTGGCAGCCATCTTAAACCTTTCGAGTTAATTTATAATAAAAATAACTTCATTAAATAAAATAGTATGTAACAAAGCTACAATTCGACTGCAAGTAATACTGTATGTAAAAAAACAGCCGATTCTTTGTATTGCCCATTTAAATATTAATTAATTGGTAAACAGTTTAAAAATGTCCGGCCAACATTCACAATTTATCAATTAAAAGCTCATTAATAAAGATAATTAATCGTGTTTATAGTTTTTACATATGTTTATAAATAAACCAATACATGTACTGTTATTAAATTTGTTACTTGACATTGCCCTGGATAACTTGAACTCGATTCATGGAAAATAATAAATGTAACAGATCTGATTGCCTAGAATCCTTTGTTTTTTATTATTATAATGTAGAAATAATAATTAATAAAATAAACAACAAGATAACACACT
>NW_020438970.1:76411-123249 GCF_000699045.2 Agrilus planipennis | reverse complement strand
GAGACTATTCATCCAGAGGGTCAGTATATCTCAAATTAACCAAAACATATGAAGAAGAAATAAGAACAATAAATAATTTTACAGATACGGAGGTAATCTAGGCCTGAGCAGTGGTTACCAAGATGCCAGTAACTTCGATTCCATGGCTTCGTCTTCCTCCCAGAGTCGCCAATTTGCTTCGCGAGGTTATTCGGCAACCGGAGGAGGTTATTCAGCTGGAAGTCACGCTGGTTACGCCATTGTCCCAACAACAAACGCCCAACTTCAAGACATGAGCAGAAGACTACACGAACAAATGTCCCGTCAACTTCAATCCGCCATTAGAAACGAACACCAAGCCCATTCCGCGTTCTCCGCTAGCAGCAGCTCAAGCTACAACAATTACGATTTCAAAACGTTGGAAGACGAAATACGACAAAACCTAACAAGACAATTCCAAGAGGCCCTCAACAATCAATACCGATCTCAGACGGCCTCAATCCCATATCCGTTCACGTCTAGTGGCGGAGTTAAACAAGAATTCGAGGAACTGAAGTCACACGTCGAACAAGATCTCCTAAAAGAATTGAGGGAAGGCGTACAGACTCAGTACGGATACAGACCAGCGGTCTCTTACAGACCAGTGCTTGAATATAGAGCACCAGCTCCTGCTCCTGTTCCTGCCCCTGTTCCTGTTCCTGCATACAACACCAAAAGCTCAAGCTGGGACTCCAGCGCAAGCTACCAAGCGGGATATCAATCCCAATATCCACAACACGTAAGCCAACCCGTCGTCACCACAGTAACTTACGTCCCTCTTACTGATGTGACGTCGAGGGTTGAAGATACAGTGGCAAGAAATCTGCAGTCAGCCTTGCAGGAGGTCGATAGGCAATTCAATGAGCAAAGTTCGCAAGTTTACAGCTCCAGCAGCAGTTTCAACGTTGATTACAGCGGCCAGCTGAACGAGCTCACCGATCAACTCGTTCGTAACTTAACAGAAACGTTGGAAGACGAACTTAGAAAGAACTACGGACGATATGAGGAACGAGATTCTTACGTGTACGTCGATTCCAGACCGGTCTTCAGAGTAAACGAGTTGGAAGAAAAGAAAGAGAAAATCCGCAACGAATTAATCCGAAAACTCGAAAACAGCTTCAGACAAAAATACAATAACTTTGTACAACGAGCTTCATACGTTAAACAGCAGCAGCAAGATCAACAACAATCCCAATCCCATCAATCCTATCAACCTGTTGTAAGACCTCAGCCTTTATCCGCGGGAGGTTACTCGTCTTCTTCTTCCCACTCGGCATCCGCGTCGTACAACCAAAACTCCGGCAGCTACTATCCATCTGATTATCAGGAAGGTCTAAACGTCGTGGCCAACGAAGTGGAGACAGATTTGACGCGGCAACTCCAATCCGCCCTTACAGAACAAGAAAAACAACTGAGACACATGATGTCCTACAGTCAACAGGATCGTCCGAATTATCAGCAAACTCTTGCAGAACTCCAAGACGAATTACGAAGAAACTTCACCAACAAGTTGGACGACAGCTTACGGAAACATTACAGGGTAGAAACGCAAAGTGGTTCTTACTTCTTTGCAACTGGCAGCGGATCCGGTTCCCAAGATCAACAGCAAATGCAACAAAAACTGGAAAGATTAAGGGACAGCCTCCAAAGTCAACTCATGCAACAGTTGGAACGAGGTATGGCCCATCAGCAAAGCTACTATTCCAGCTCCAGCAGTTCCAGCAGCGCTAGTTCTGGTTACAAATCGGCCAAATTGTCCCAGTACCCGTCCAAGTCGTATTCCCAAAATTACGGTTCCGGTCTAACGTACGAGGAAGATTGTGACACCCAAGGAGACGATCCCCACTCTTACCGTAGATCAGTGAGAAGCACACCCGACCAACAACAAGAAGATGTTGAAGATTTAGTCCAAGAAACTGAACTTCTTCAACAAAAGGACTTGGACAAACTTACGCAACAACAGGAAAATCCTGAAGTATTTGGCAAATTACAGACCAACAGGGGAGATATTAGTACCAATGAACAGGGAGTACAAAGAGAAAGGGAAGAGGTTTCATCAAATCAACCACCTCGACCGCCAAAACGAACGTACCCTGCAAAGCAAAGGATTCACGCACGACCAGTCTTTTCATTCAACAAACCTGCCACTCAAGCAGACGATCTGACACAACAACGGCAAGAAGAGACGGCAGATTTAACCCAACAAGTACAACAACCAGAATCCATCGCTCCGTTGAGAAACTACCCATCTAGTTACAATGCCAAACCGCATACCAACAATCCTGTTGAAGACGACAGCGATCTAACACAACAAACTGCACAAGTAGAAGATTTAGCACAAGTTCAACTTCAAAACCAAGACTTCATCCAGCAACAAGAAAGACGAGCACACTCTCTACAATCAGGTTACTTGAGAACAACATCTGACAACAGAAATAAACAAAACAAACAAGACACGGAAGATCTCACTCAACAACAGGAGCAAACAGATGATTTGGTACAACAACAACAACATCGAGAATCTGAAGCTCCGTTACGAAATTATCAAAACAACAATCCATCACGTGGATTTACATGGATGAGTAACCCAACATACAGACGTAACGATCAGACGGTAGGATTATCGCAACAGCAAGAGCAGGTAGAAGATTTGACTCAGCAACAAGATCTGGTGCAAAGACCAAACAACGAACCTGTTGTCACAAGACCGATTAATTCCTGGCAATATGAAGACGTAACTCCTACACGGAATTATCCATCAACCAACTATAAACCTAGCTATTTAAGGACTAACAGATATAACGATCAAGTTACTAATCCCACCCTACAGCAAGAACAAGTGGATGATTTAACGCAAAAACAGCAACCGGAACCAGTTTACGTTAATTATCAAACAGGGTTTAAACCAACTTCCGGCGATCTCATTCGGACTCCATCCAGGACCAATTCATCTCCAACTCGGGGGATTTCCGGATCAACCTATAATAATTACGATGCCCAAGGAGAAGATCTAACCCAACAACAAGAACAAGTGGAAGATTTGACTCAACAGAGACAAACACAAGACTATCATTTGCAGCAATCAGCTCGTGGTCTGTCTTGGCGATCAACTACACCGAAACCCAGAACCTCATATTTTTCTTCCCAAGACTTATCGAACCAACAGTCCACTGATTTCGGACAGCAAAGCCGAGACCTAACTCAGCAACAAGAATTCGACTATTTCACAACCACGTTCAAACCAATTCATCCCAAACCTCTTTCTGTTATTGGTATAGACGAACAAAGGGCAGAAGACGAAAACAATTTTGGAAAATTGGAAATCGGAAGTCAGTCTAGCAGAAACTGGAGACTACATAACAAAAAGCCTTCTGATCTCGATCAACAACAAGAGCAGGTTGAAGACTTGACCCAAGTCCAACAGAAACCTACGGTTTCAGGCTCCTTATGGGATGACAGCCAAAGGACAGAGAATCAAAACAATTTTGAATCTTTGCAAATTGGAAGTCAAACAAGCGGGACCAGGAGGCAAAACACAAGACCAATCGATCTAACTCAGCAACAAGAACAAGTTGAGGACTTGGATCATGTCCAACCTACGGTTTCCGGTTCAATAAGGAACGACAATCAATTCTATCATAACGAAAGGCAATCTCATCAATACGATTTTGGCCACAACAGTTATTCTACACGTAATGTGGTTCGCCCTGGTTACACCGTGGGTCAGGGATCTCAATATGAATTAGAGACGGAGCACCTGGGTGTCACCAAAACCACCCCAAAAGTAAATTATGCAAATCAAGGCCAGTTGGAAGATAATTTTGGAAGAGCTGACGAATTTTACTCTTTAACAACAGAGAAACAACACGCTTTGGTGTTAGATGCAAACAACAACAGAAGGAGCTACGGGGGTGTTAAAGGTGGCAGGGGTCGAGCAGGTAGCCCATTTAGTGGTCAAATAGTCGATGAACATTATGAAGTGGAACCAACAATTGCACCTACATCTGATGTTGAACAATTTGCAATCCCTGAGCAAACTGAGAGTCCAGGTTTTTGGAAAAAAGTAGGAAGTAAACTTGAGAATACATACAACCAAGCTAAAGTAGCAACTTCTAAACTAGCAAAAAGCATACGTACATCAGTAGGGTATTAAGTTAGAATATATCTTTATAACATTTTGTATTTATAATTCAGAAATAAACTTTTTTTAAATTATTATATTAGTGCTTCTTTAATAATGTGTAACAATCTGTTAAATCTGACTAGCTGTTATTGCTTAGTTAAACAAAAAAACATTACACTTTCTTAATTACATTTACAGAACCACCCTAACGATAAGCAAGCATTGACAAATACTTTAGTGTGGGGTGTAACAAATAGCAATATCAAATTTAATACACTATTAACATTAAAAACAACTTACTTTGGGTAGACTTTCGTAAAATCTCACAAAGCTCTGCTGTTGTGGCAAATCTGAAGCAAAGAAAAGCAATTGTAAAAAAGTAATACAATAACAGTGGCATGTCATATACCTAAATTAAGAGCATGAACAGGCTCCAAATTAGTCATGGTACACTAAAATCACTTATTAAAACTGCACTTTACACAAGTAATTACACTTTTATCTAAAAACTGCACAACTGCCACCGGTTTAAAATGTTATAACCTCACTCCTTCACACGTTACCTAAACAAAACACATTGAGAAGTGATCATATTAATACAATCTGAACTGATCTGGAGGGTGAAAAGGGCGGCCATATTTGCCAACTTTTGCTTTGATTAACGAACTTTTACTGAAACTTTATAATCTTTGCCAATTCAAGCTAAAAAGTTTCTAATTCAACCCAGAATACAAAGCATTAAATCTATATGTACAATATTGCAATGTTGAATATTTTCTTATAAAACAAGTACCTAAGTGAATTGTTTCTGTAATTGCTCCAGCATTAAAGATTTTTTACAGAATAAAACATTACATTTGAATAAATTGTGTATACGAAACACAACAATATTTATGTTTCACGGTCAATTTTTTCCACAAGGACTTACGAACGCTTTGCAATTTTTTTAAATAAAGCTTGCAAAAGCATGACATCATTTTTTCCCTGGAAATACCGCAGTTTACGGTGGAAAATATGCTAATGATGTCCACCTTAGGGAATCGATTGGTTCTCCTGAGGTTTGTATGCTTAATGTCTCCTGGCGACCAACTATGACCAGTAGATGACCACCCTCTTAGCCCCTTTATGGGGGTTAAAGGAAACTGACCATCAGTTTGATTTTCGATTTGCGCTACCACGTTAGGCACTTAGTCGTCCTTCATATCGAGGTGTGAAGACGCGTTTCAAAATTTGCGAAAAAAGAAAACAAAGTATGAATTATGAAAAAACACAAATGGCACCCACATTTTTATAACAAAAAAATAAAAATTCATAACAGAACTAGCTTCAAAAACGATTTTTACCTCTAATAAAGTTTAGGAAGTACAAGTACGTAAATTAATAAATTTTGANTTTAAATAGGCTGCAATAAAAAATAAAAATTACTTGAACGTATAACTAGGCCAGAGTAAAAGTACTAACTGTGTGATATAATACGTATTTGGTTGCTCAATTTAATAATTTCGATGTTGTACTTATTATAAATACAAACTGAATACAGAAACCAAAATGTATCACCTATATTTAAACTACATCCGGTTGAATTAAATTATAATTTGATGTCATTCTTAGCGAAATGCATTAAAATAATAAACACTGCGTTTCTGAATAGTTAACAACAGAAATAATTGTAGGATTAAGCCTTAAAACAAAATTTAATTCAAAGGTAATTTCTGTAGCAATGCAAAATTCGTCTAGTAACAACAACATTAAATAAAAAGAACTAATTAATAATTCATGAATTTAGTAATGCGAGTCATTTTCAACATAAAAAAGATCATAAACACTTGTACTGTATCATGAATGAATCTATATATATATATAAATATCTTATGTAAGAATAACTAGCAAAAAATATGGATAAATCATCTAGAATACTGTTCATCTATTCTTAATTTAAAATAAGCCAATAAAGTAATATACCTGCTGGATGAAAAAAATATATCTTTGAGAAATCTGGAATAGCAATTAAAAATTAGTCAATAAAAAATTAAAACTCGGTTTATATTACGTAACGAATATGTACTTAATAAATATTATAGGCAAACCGACTCAGCTATTGGAAATTTTAATAAAAGTAAACATACGCAATGCAAAATTTCGTTAACAAAAATCAATTTTAGGAATTATAAAGCAAATGTAAAATTTCTGTTAGTAATATTTACTTCCACAAACTGATAAAATATTACCGAATTGGCAAATTTGGAAAAGCCAGTATAAAAAAACAATCGAACCAAAATATTTTCGAATTGCTTAAAATATTTTTGATAAAATACATAACTAAATGCGTATACATGGTATAAAAAAGTGTATCCTGATTCTGCGTAATTATTATAATAGTAAATGTACGAAGAAAATAAGAAAAACGATATTATCGTATTAAGAATTGAACTGTGACATTTTTGAGACATTTAGCTCCATATTCAGATGACCCAACCGTGTTGGTCATAGTTTACAATGGCAACAAATCCTTCTTTAGTTCATGAATACAGTACAATTATACTCATTACCTCATCGCAAAAGTACATAAATTATAAATACACAAAGGTAGATAGATATAAATTTGTTGACGCTACGGTGAAATTCGTATTTTCCGCCAAACTTTTGGAAAAGCAACAGGACCAAAAATTACGGTCTCTCGATATTATTTGCTTGTAATTAAACAGTTATTGGAATTAATGTGACGGTTCTGTTGGTGGGGCAGAAACACAGATAATGCAAAGTATAAATAATTGTTAGTAAATAAAATCAGACTAGTGTAACTTCAGAAAAACTTTTCACATAAAAAACTGTTCGGACATTAGAAAAGTGAAAAGGGAAAAAGTGTAAGTAATTTTTAAATGCATTTTCCTTAATTGATTACCTAATAAATGTTTTTTTATACACTACGAATTTAATAGTTGCTATTCTCATTTTTTTTTAAATTTAATTAATTTAAATACTCCTCAACATTTTTTTCAGCGGTATTGAAATGTAGAGGTTAATATTTAATTAACCATCGCAATAATTGAGCTCAATTTTATTGAAGTCATAAATAATTCGAAAATTGCTGCGAACAAGAAATATGTTGAGATGACCCACACGATGTTTTTATTGACCCGATTCACGTAACATATTGCGATAATACCAATTTAACTAAACATAAATTTTCGATAAATTCCAAAAACAAACGCCGAATGCAGTAGAACATCAAATTCCGCAATATTTTTTATATGTTACTACATAGATAAAGACGATAACAAGTGCTAGTGTCCGTCTATCTTTTCTTGTTATTCAAAATGTTTTCGCTTTTCGGAAAACGACTGACCTATAGCCCCGAAGATATTTTATCATGTACACTCCAAGATAAAAATACGGCTTTGTCTTAACTCTCGTAATAATTAAGTAACAAAAACATATTTCGCATTTGAACATTAAGACAGTGTTTCGTATTTTAGAACAACATGCAAAGGACCGTGGTGTTGTGCGCCCTCGTGGTCTGCGCCCTGGGAAAACCCGAGGGTTACTTCCACCAGCAAATGCAATATTCCCGGAAAGCAGAATCCTATCGTGATAATGAACTGGAAAGGAGTGAAGGAGATGAGGCATTTTACTCGAAACATGGAGATTTAGACGGTCGCGTGCAGCCCAAAGTAGACTCTCACAGTTCTCATACGGAATACGAAAACCCAAAGTTCAAAAACCAAGGAACCAGCGGTAGCCTTATGTACGGTCAAGAAGGTAACTCTGGATACGGTTATAATAACAGAGACTATTCATCCAGAGGGTCAGTATATCTCAAATTAACCAAAACATATGAAGAAGAAATAAGAACAATAAATAATTTTACAGATACGGAGGTAATCTAGGCCTGAGCAGTGGTTACCAAGATGCCAGTAACTTCGATTCCATGGCTTCGTCTTCCTCCCAGAGTCGCCAATTTGCTTCGCGAGGTTATTCGGCAACCGGAGGAGGTTATTCAGCTGGAAGTCACGCTGGTTACGCCATTGTCCCAACAACAAACGCCCAACTTCAAGACATGAGCAGAAGACTACACGAACAAATGTCCCGTCAACTTCAATCCGCCATTAGAAACGAACACCAAGCCCATTCCGCGTTCTCCGCTAGCAGCAGCTCAAGCTACAACAATTACGATTTCAAAACGTTGGAAGACGAAATACGACAAAACCTAACAAGACAATTCCAAGAGGCCCTCAACAATCAATACCGATCTCAGACGGCCTCAATCCCATATCCGTTCACGTCTAGTGGCGGAGTTAAACAAGAATTCGAGGAACTGAAGTCACACGTCGAACAAGATCTCCTAAAAGAATTGAGGGAAGGCGTACAGACTCAGTACGGATACAGACCAGCGGTCTCTTACAGACCAGTGCTTGAATATAGAGCACCAGCTCCTGCTCCTGTTCCTGCCCCTGTTCCTGTTCCTGCATACAACACCAAAAGCTCAAGCTGGGACTCCAGCGCAAGCTACCAAGCGGGATATCAATCCCAATATCCACAACACGTAAGCCAACCCGTCGTCACCACAGTAACTTACGTCCCTCTTACTGATGTGACGTCGAGGGTTGAAGATACAGTGGCAAGAAATCTGCAGTCAGCCTTGCAGGAGGTCGATAGGCAATTCAATGAGCAAAGTTCGCAAGTTTACAGCTCCAGCAGCAGTTTCAACGTTGATTACAGCGGCCAGCTGAACGAGCTCACCGATCAACTCGTTCGTAACTTAACAGAAACGTTGGAAGACGAACTTAGAAAGAACTACGGACGATATGAGGAACGAGATTCTTACGTGTACGTCGATTCCAGACCGGTCTTCAGAGTAAACGAGTTGGAAGAAAAGAAAGAGAAAATCCGCAACGAATTAATCCGAAAACTCGAAAACAGCTTCAGACAAAAATACAATAACTTTGTACAACGAGCTTCATACGTTAAACAGCAGCAGCAAGATCAACAACAATCCCAATCCCATCAATCCTATCAACCTGTTGTAAGACCTCAGCCTTTATCCGCGGGAGGTTACTCGTCTTCTTCTTCCCACTCGGCATCCGCGTCGTACAACCAAAACTCCGGCAGCTACTATCCATCTGATTATCAGGAAGGTCTAAACGTCGTGGCCAACGAAGTGGAGACAGATTTGACGCGGCAACTCCAATCCGCCCTTACAGAACAAGAAAAACAACTGAGACACATGATGTCCTACAGTCAACAGGATCGTCCGAATTATCAGCAAACTCTTGCAGAACTCCAAGACGAATTACGAAGAAACTTCACCAACAAGTTGGACGACAGCTTACGGAAACATTACAGGGTAGAAACGCAAAGTGGTTCTTACTTCTTTGCAACTGGCAGCGGATCCGGTTCCCAAGATCAACAGCAAATGCAACAAAAACTGGAAAGATTAAGGGACAGCCTCCAAAGTCAACTCATGCAACAGTTGGAACGAGGTATGGCCCATCAGCAAAGCTACTATTCCAGCTCCAGCAGTTCCAGCAGCGCTAGTTCTGGTTACAAATCGGCCAAATTGTCCCAGTACCCGTCCAAGTCGTATTCCCAAAATTACGGTTCCGGTCTAACGTACGAGGAAGATTGTGACACCCAAGGAGACGATCCCCACTCTTACCGTAGATCAGTGAGAAGCACACCCGACCAACAACAAGAAGATGTTGAAGATTTAGTCCAAGAAACTGAACTTCTTCAACAAAAGGACTTGGACAAACTTACGCAACAACAGGAAAATCCTGAAGTATTTGGCAAATTACAGACCAACAGGGGAGATATTAGTACCAATGAACAGGGAGTACAAAGAGAAAGGGAAGAGGTTTCATCAAATCAACCACCTCGACCGCCAAAACGAACGTACCCTGCAAAGCAAAGGATTCACGCACGACCAGTCTTTTCATTCAACAAACCTGCCACTCAAGCAGACGATCTGACACAACAACGGCAAGAAGAGACGGCAGATTTAACCCAACAAGTACAACAACCAGAATCCATCGCTCCGTTGAGAAACTACCCATCTAGTTACAATGCCAAACCGCATACCAACAATCCTGTTGAAGACGACAGCGATCTAACACAACAAACTGCACAAGTAGAAGATTTAGCACAAGTTCAACTTCAAAACCAAGACTTCATCCAGCAACAAGAAAGACGAGCACACTCTCTACAATCAGGTTACTTGAGAACAACATCTGACAACAGAAATAAACAAAACAAACAAGACACGGAAGATCTCACTCAACAACAGGAGCAAACAGATGATTTGGTACAACAACAACAACATCGAGAATCTGAAGCTCCGTTACGAAATTATCAAAACAACAATCCATCACGTGGATTTACATGGATGAGTAACCCAACATACAGACGTAACGATCAGACGGTAGGATTATCGCAACAGCAAGAGCAGGTAGAAGATTTGACTCAGCAACAAGATCTGGTGCAAAGACCAAACAACGAACCTGTTGTCACAAGACCGATTAATTCCTGGCAATATGAAGACGTAACTCCTACACGGAATTATCCATCAACCAACTATAAACCTAGCTATTTAAGGACTAACAGATATAACGATCAAGTTACTAATCCCACCCTACAGCAAGAACAAGTGGATGATTTAACGCAAAAACAGCAACCGGAACCAGTTTACGTTAATTATCAAACAGGGTTTAAACCAACTTCCGGCGATCTCATTCGGACTCCATCCAGGACCAATTCATCTCCAACTCGGGGGATTTCCGGATCAACCTATAATAATTACGATGCCCAAGGAGAAGATCTAACCCAACAACAAGAACAAGTGGAAGATTTGACTCAACAGAGACAAACACAAGACTATCATTTGCAGCAATCAGCTCGTGGTCTGTCTTGGCGATCAACTACACCGAAACCCAGAACCTCATATTTTTCTTCCCAAGACTTATCGAACCAACAGTCCACTGATTTCGGACAGCAAAGCCGAGACCTAACTCAGCAACAAGAATTCGACTATTTCACAACCACGTTCAAACCAATTCATCCCAAACCTCTTTCTGTTATTGGTATAGACGAACAAAGGGCAGAAGACGAAAACAATTTTGGAAAATTGGAAATCGGAAGTCAGTCTAGCAGAAACTGGAGACTACATAACAAAAAGCCTTCTGATCTCGATCAACAACAAGAGCAGGTTGAAGACTTGACCCAAGTCCAACAGAAACCTACGGTTTCAGGCTCCTTATGGGATGACAGCCAAAGGACAGAGAATCAAAACAATTTTGAATCTTTGCAAATTGGAAGTCAAACAAGCGGGACCAGGAGGCAAAACACAAGACCAATCGATCTAACTCAGCAACAAGAACAAGTTGAGGACTTGGATCATGTCCAACCTACGGTTTCCGGTTCAATAAGGAACGACAATCAATTCTATCATAACGAAAGGCAATCTCATCAATACGATTTTGGCCACAACAGTTATTCTACACGTAATGTGGTTCGCCCTGGTTACACCGTGGGTCAGGGATCTCAATATGAATTAGAGACGGAGCACCTGGGTGTCACCAAAACCACCCCAAAAGTAAATTATGCAAATCAAGGCCAGTTGGAAGATAATTTTGGAAGAGCTGACGAATTTTACTCTTTAACAACAGAGAAACAACACGCTTTGGTGTTAGATGCAAACAACAACAGAAGGAGCTACGGGGGTGTTAAAGGTGGCAGGGGTCGAGCAGGTAGCCCATTTAGTGGTCAAATAGTCGATGAACATTATGAAGTGGAACCAACAATTGCACCTACATCTGATGTTGAACAATTTGCAATCCCTGAGCAAACTGAGAGTCCAGGTTTTTGGAAAAAAGTAGGAAGTAAACTTGAGAATACATACAACCAAGCTAAAGTAGCAACTTCTAAACTAGCAAAAAGCATACGTACATCAGTAGGGTATTAAGTTAGAATATATCTTTATAACATTTTGTATTTATAATTCAGAAATAAACTTTTTTTAAATTATTATATTAGTGCTTCTTTAATAATGTGTAACAATCTGTTAAATCTGACTAGCTGTTATTGCTTAGTTAAACAAAAAAACATTACACTTTCTTAATTACATTTACA
Organism: Agrilus planipennis; assembly: GCF_000699045.2. NCBI lineage: Eukaryota > Metazoa > Arthropoda > Insecta > Coleoptera > Buprestidae > Agrilus > Agrilus planipennis. Next base: position 110,984 of record NW_020438970.1, on the reverse strand, counting down.
GAACCACCCTAACGATAAGCAAGCATTGACAAATACTTTAGTGTGGGGTGTAACAAATAGCAATATCAAATTTAATACACTATTAACATTAAAAACAACTTACTTTGGGTAGACTTTCGTAAAATCTCACAAAGCTCTGCTGTTGTGGCAAATCTGAAGCAAAGAAAAGCAATTGTAAAAAAGTAATACAATAACAGTGGCATGTCATATACCTAAATTAAGAGCATGAACAGGCTCCAAATTAGTCATGGTACACTAAAATCACTTATTAAAACTGCACTTTACACAAGTAATTACACTTTTATCTAAAAACTGCACAACTGCCACCGGTTTAAAATGTTATAACCTCACTCCTTCACACGTTACCTAAACAAAACACATTGAGAAGTGATCATATTAATACAATCTGAACTGATCTGGAGGGTGAAAAGGGCGGCCATATTTGCCAACTTTTGCTTTGATTAACGAACTTTTACTGAAACTTTATAATCTTTGCCAATTCAAGCTAAAAAGTTTCTAATTCAACCCAGAATACAAAGCATTAAATCTATATGTACAATATTGCAATGTTGAATATTTTCTTATAAAACAAGTACCTAAGTGAATTGTTTCTGTAATTGCTCCAGCATTAAAGATTTTTTACAGAATAAAACATTACATTTGAATAAATTGTGTATACGAAACACAACAATATTTATGTTTCACGGTCAATTTTTTCCACAAGGACTTACGAACGCTTTGCAATTTTTTTAAATAAAGCTTGCAAAAGCATGACATCATTTTTTCCCTGGAAATACCGCAGTTTACGGTGGAAAATATGCTAATGATGTCCACCTTAGGGAATCGATTGGTTCTCCTGAGGTTTGTATGCTTAATGTCTCCTGGCGACCAACTATGACCAGTAGATGACCACCCTCTTAGCCCCTTTATGGGGGTTAAAGGAAACTGACCATCAGTTTGATTTTCGATTTGCGCTACCACGTTAGGCACTTAGTCGTCCTTCATATCGAGGTGTGAAGACGCGTTTCAAAATTTGCGAAAAAAGAAAACAAAGTATGAATTATGAAAAAACACAAATGGCACCCACATTTTTATAACAAAAAAATAAAAATTCATAACAGAACTAGCTTCAAAAACGATTTTTACCTCTAATAAAGTTTAGGAAGTACAAGTACGTAAATTAATAAATTTTGAAAATGTTTTTCATTTTCTACTTGTTTTCAAACTTTTTCTTCGTCATCCCCGTTCCCGTTTTCGATCCTACCGCTTTTATGTCGGGAATTTTGGTACCATCAGACGCTGCTATAGGATCGGTTATATATCGTCTAAGAGCTTCCGACACTTCCTTCAATTACCCATTAAAATTCACCCTCGAAGAAGAATCGACTGTTGTTAACGTGGAGAATTTGAATTGTTCCCGTTTTAATTCGGTTTGTCAAAGCAACGTGGTCGTTCAAAGACATCTCGAAGCGGGAGTTTTCTACGACTTTGTGATAGTGGTGAGGAATCCTAGTGGGCAAACGGCTAGGATGCGTTGCTCCTTTAGGTAAGATGAAGGATTGATGAAGCTTTATATTAGGTGGAAGACAAAATTATTAACTGTAATTGTTAGGGCAACGAATGCCACAACACCCTTTGGTGAAATATTCCCGGGAGCGCCATCCCTACTAACTATATCCGAATCAGCTCCAAGGAATACCGAATTGGGGACTCTGATCGCAAAGGGAGATAAAACCAAAGAAAGGCCAGTCCTTTTGGAAGTGTGGGGATCCCCCAAATTCACTCTGCGTCAAAGAATCGTACAAGAGAGAAGCTCAGAAGGGACTTTACTTCTTTCAGGTCAATTGGATTACGAAACCACTAATTTATACTATCTTTCCATATTGGCAAATGTGAGTGCAAGAAACTGGTTACTTTTGGAGTTTAATTCAAGAATTTTTGATGCTAGGATGTTTGGACTGAACCGGGAAACGACACAAGAAACATTGTAGGATGGCCATTAGTAGTAGCCGTTTTGGATGAACAAGACACTCCACCGGTCTTTACCCTGGCACCCCCTGTGACCGAACTGCATTCTGACCTTCACCCGGGAGACCTAGTTATGAAAGTACGCGCAGAAGATGGAGATCGGGGAAATCCGAGGGATATCCGGTATGGATTACTTCCAGAAGAAAATCCGTTTGCTTCCTTTTTCGTTTTATCGGAAAATGCAGGTAATTATTAAGGATTTTGTGTGTAAACGTGTACAATTAATGAAATTCTCGTACATATATGTATGTAAGAAATAATGAGTTTGTAATCGATTTCACAGTTAACCCTTACGATAACCATCAAAAACCAGAAACTTTAGGTATGATTGACGCGAATTCTCGTGAACTACTTCAGCCATGGTCTACTTTTGTTTCTGATATCTACCTAAGTAAAAAGTATCAATGTTTTTTTAGCCCTTTGTGTCAAATGTTTTCATTGGGTGGTGGTTAAACGTTTTGAATTGTTAAACAGGTAATCGGATGGCGTGCTTGCGTGACCGTATTGCTTAATTGTAAATCTTTAGACAGAAGTTTTCGCAATTACCGGGGTCAACATACTGAAACCCTGCCTATCACGATATTTACGTAGGGAGAGTAAAAAAGATTTTATCTTGTAGCTTGTAGGGTCAATTGGTTACTCGAATTTATTTTCCAGGTGAGCTACGTTTAGCTCGACCGCTGGTCGAACTTCAAGCCCGAACCGACGGTCAGTCTCCAATAGTTCTTTCCATTATTGCTGAAGAAATACGCACAAACGCTAAGGAACCCGCTGCTCAATCAACAACTGTTAAAGTTGCCCTAATTCCTCCCCCTCCGGTCTGGGATATCCCACATTTCAGCAATTCCCGCTTTACGACCAGATTGGAGGAAAACTCTCCACCTGGAACCAGCCTCAATCTTTCTTCTATCGAACTTATAGTTCAGCCAGGGGAAGTCCTCACTCTCGAGTTGGATAACAATAACGGGACATTCGAAGTCACCCCTTCGGTTATCGAGAATCGATCCAAATTTAACATCGTCGTTCGCGATAATCACCTGTTGGATTATGAGTCCAGAAGATCGGTCGAATGTGTGATAGTTGCCAGAGAGTTTAAGACGGGGAATCACTCAGTTTCAGCGAAATTGGTGATATTCCTGGTGGATGTTAATGACAATCCGCCGGTGTTTGACGAAGCAGAATACAAAGCGGAAGTGGTAGAGAATGCGGATGTCGGAACAACAGTTATTCACGTTCGTGCAACTGATGTGGATACTGGATTGGGCGGGACAGTTAGATACGTAGAATTGTTAGGTCCCGGAAGCGAATTCTTCCGATTGGATCCAACTTCCGGACTTGTATCTGTTGCCGATTCTAAAGGTCTCGATGCCGAACGTACCGAGTTCTTTATTTTCACAGTTGAAGCAGCTGATGAAGACGGTGAAGGTCTAAAAGCAACCACTCAGCTGTCTTTACATTTATTAGATGTAAACGATGAAATTCCAAAATTTGAGAAAGAACTCTACGAATTCATAGTCGACACCCAAAAGCAACGTTTCACTTCGACGGCATTCATAAAAGCTGTAGATTTAGACGTGACCTCCCCTAACAACGAAGTGCATTATGAACTTATTCCCTCAAGTGATAACGTTACCCTAGACTCCAACACGGGCGAATTAACACTAAGGGGATCTTGGGGTACAACTGAGCTGGTGGTTCTAAAAGCCAGGGCTTACGATGGAGGAGTTCCAAGACTGTGGAGCGATACTGAGGTCAGGATTTATCCCCCTGACAGTAGAACATACCCTGTGACATTCATTGTTCCTGGAATAAATCAAAACCCCGAAAGTATCGAACAAAAGTTGAGAACTCTAACTGGGGGGGATGTTGCAATAAAAGACATCCAACCTTATACAGACTATAACACGAACGATAGATCTAAAAAGAGTCTTGTTACTGCCTCTATAAGGTACCCCGCAAACGCCTTTGTGGATATTGATCGAATTCAAAGACTTTTTTCTCGAACAGTCAACGAGAAAGATGTCGAAATTCAAAGAGCTGGAGCATCAGATAACTTGTGGTGGTTGTTTCTGATTCTGACTTTGCTATTGTTGCTCGCAATCGTTCTTCTCTTGTGCTGTTTTTGCGAGCCCTGTCCACTGTACGTTCCGCCAAACAAACGAAAAATTGTTGCCTCCGAAACCGTCCAAAAAAACGTGCAAGACGCGGGAAATGGAAACGAAAACAAATCAGTCCAAGTAGCTGAATGGTTTGGAAGAAGAGAAGCGTGGTCTCCAGAAGGTGTTATAGTCGATAACGAAGTGGATTCCCTGAGACGTCACGAAATGGAGCGGGGCTCCGACAGGGACCTCAGAAGAAAAGTGGCACACAAAAGGGAATCATTGGATAGGGACCATCTTTATATTCGTGAAGGTAACGCTGACATATTGAGATTGATAACCAGAGGGGGTGAACAACAAGCCCAAAGACAATACTTCGTAGACAATCAAAATAATTTAGTTGATAGCGGTAAAGATATTCTTCTAAAGAGATTTATGGATCAACAAGGAACTTCCCATCAAGTGAAGGTTGGAACGTTGCCCCATGAATCCCACAGGGCGTACGAAGGCCAAGAAAACTTGGAAGCTGTCCTGAGACAGCAGAATAGTCTCTTGAGGCAAATAATCCTAGAAAGAGAACGGGAAGTTCGCTTAGAGACCCAGTCTCTGCCAGCTGGAACTCAAACTGACAGGAATGCTGGAACGCAAACAGAGGAACTGTATATATTACGTCCTCCTCAAAGAAAAATTTACTCAGATAACGACGCCAGTGATGGCAGTGAAGCAGAAGAGGAAATTCTTTTGACCAGGCTACGGGGTAGGAAAAAGAAGGAGAGAAGACGTCGTGCATTGGAGATTAGAAGAAAAATTACAACTCCAATACGTGAAGAATCTGAAGAGTATATTGAACCAATTGAAGCACAAGGGGTGTTCAGAAGCACTGACAATTTGAGAGGGAGGGTTTTGAAAGAGATTCTTCTAAATGGGATATCCAGGACGGACGTTTCAAAGTTGGGAATCAACAAGGAAATTCTAACTGAAATATTCAATTCGTTGGACGCAAGCGAATCTACTGAAAAGGATCAATCGCAGCAGAAAAGGAATAGAAAGGATAATGGCGAATACTCCAGTGATAGTTTGGAAGAAGGAGACCACCGTCCAAGGAAGAGCAAAATCAGATTTTCTAAGCAGGCTCAAAAATACAGATCTGAGACAGATCTATCGAAAATGTCCGAAGCCAAATCGCAGTTGAAAGCGAAATCTCAAAGTAATTTAGATTTATCGGAGGAAAAGGTGAAAACCAAAAGTAAAAGGGGAGCCTCCAGGTATATGGAATGGTACAATAAGTCGAAAAGGCCGGGCATCACCAGAAATAAGGAAGAAGACTCCAAGTCTGTGAAAGTGGTGGATCCACTACTAAAACAAGCAAAACCGAAGGGTGGGATTTCAGAATCTTCTGGAACCAGTTCGAGTAAGAGTTCCAGGAAGCAAAGACATCCTTTAATTCAACATTCAGAACATCGTTTCGAACCGAGGAGAAATGATGAAGATGTAGATTCTGGAATTGTTCTTGCAAAGCCTCCAATTACTCAAAGGAAAAGCATATTTTCTATAGCTTATGAGGACATAGGAACGAAACAATTACTGCCTGATAGTAGTACCCCAACTTGAAATTTATTAAATTTTTTAAAAACATACCTATCTCCATTTTGATTTCTTTTTCATTGTACAAGTATACAGTATGTATAACATTTGTTAAGCATTACAACGAAAACATTTTTATACCAATAACTGTAAGTCTAATAAGTTAAAATAAAGAATTCACATTTGTTTAAAATTATTTCTTCATTTGTGACACACTGTATTTAATGTAATTGTAAGCAGGTATGTGAAATATGACGTAACTATGGTTTGTTTTGATTGCACACCTTTAATTAAATAGACGTCATGATGCAACCTACAACAAGGAAATCAATATACAATCAAAACAGTGCATTAATATAGGATAAACAATTTAATAAATTGTTATAATTAGTGAAAAGGTGCAGCAATAATAACTGGTATGCACTAAAATTAAAGAATCTTTTAAGATTTAAACAACATCAAACACTATTCTCCAAGTATTATTTGTTTTAAAGATAATGTTTGTTACAGAAAAAGCAATAAATCATGGTGAAAAACAACTTACCAGATAACAAATATCGTAGATGATGCTCTATTAGTGAAATCCTTTTCATAAAACAAGCTTTTTTCCTTGTTTGACAATGATTGAGACCATTTTGAACCCCCTTAATTTACCTTCTATTTTGGTGCTTATATTTACCCTGTTCATGTGCAACTGGTATATCTGGAAACGTGTTAATAAAAGACAGGATGTAGTAGAAAAAGGTGTGTATGATATTCCTGGGCCAGTGCCCTTGCCCTTCTTTGGTACACGATGGTTATACTCCTGGATTGGTGGATACAAATTCGAGAAAATTCACGAAATGTACGAGGTCTTGTTTGCAAAATATGGGCCTATCATAAAAGAAGAAGCACTTTGGAACTATCCCATTGTGAGCATAAAGGAACGGGAAGATATAGAAAAAGTATTAAGATCTGTTGGCAAGTACCCTCTAAGACCACCCACTGAAATCGTCGTCCATTACAGGAAGAATCTACCAGATAGGTAATGTAATAATTAATTGTCTTAAGACAACAATTATTAATGACTGATTTTCCAGGTATTCTTCACTAGGCCTGGTAAATGAACAGGGTGAAACTTGGCATCACTTGAGGACACATTTGACCTCAGAACTCACCAGTACACGCACTATTTCCGAGTTTACCCCCGTCGTTAAAGACATCTTACATGAATGGTGTGATCTAATTAAACAAAATCGATCAAACACTGGAAAAATTGAAAATGTTCATGTATTAGCTGAACGATTTGCACTTGAAGTTACTTGTGCTTTAGTACTGGGGCGCAGGATGGGATTTTTGCTGTCCAATGAGTTATCTGATAAGTCCAAGAGACTTTCTAGAGCGGTTAAGGAACATTTTCTAGCCTCCAGGGACACCTATTATGGACTGCCCTTTTGGAAACTGGTCCCCACTGAATCATATTCAAAGTTTGTAAAGGCCCAGAACGAGATCTACCAAATTGCCTCTGAACTTATTCAAACAGCGGATGATTCCACGCAGGATAGTGCTGTCTTCCAGTCTGTTTTGCATGCTCCAGTCGACGAAAAGGACAAGACGACTGTTATCGTCGATTTTATTGCAGCAGGTTCGGTTAAAAATCCTTGAAGGATATTATTTATTAAAAGTAGTAATGTTGTTACAGGTATCCACACTTTAGCAAATTCATTGATCTTTCTTCTTCATTTGATTGGTTCAAATGAAGACGTTCAAAAGACGCTAAAGGAGCACCTTAAGAATGGCTCAAATTCGTACGCGAAAGCGTGCGTTTACGAGTCTTTCAGGGTAATACCGACAGCCCCCTGTATCGCACGTATTTTAGACAAGGACCTGCAACTATCAGGGTACAATTTGAAAGCTGGAACGGTTGTACTGAGTCATACTGGCATTGCCTGTCGTGACGAGAGATATTTTCCAAATGCGAAAAAATTCGACCCGGGGAGATGGCTGAATGAAGTAAAAGGTGCGAATGTGCACAGTCTCAATGCGTTTTTGATTTCTCCGTTTGGGGTTGGGAAAAGGATATGTCCGGGGAAGAGGTTCTCTGAAATGGTTGTTACCGTTGCTTTGGAAATTATAATGGAACACTTTAAGTTGGAATGCAAGGAACCGCTGGAGCTTGTCTTCGAATTTCTCTTAGCCCCTAAATCGTCTACCTCAATCTATTTTCATGATGATACTTGATTTAATTACTAACAGAGAACGTACCCATTAAAAAATGTTTATGTTCAGTTGATTGTTTGTTGTTAATATTGTGATTCTGTTATTGTCGAATAAGCAATAATGTTTAACTCAGGAAGCAATAATTTTTGTGTGTTAATTAATTTACTTACAACGTTTATGTGTTCTGTACTTTTACTATTTTATATACTTATGTAGGTAGTTCATAAAAAAGAAGGTGAAACTAGTTACATTCCATTTTACCATTATTACTATTAATATAATTATTGTTGTTAAGAAGAATATGCAAAATCGATGAGACTGCATTTTATATTAAATAATAGTATATTTTTATCGATATTTTTTATCAACTTACTATACTTTTTGCGAAGGTCAAATAAAGAAATTGTAAGATTATATTAATTGTTTCAATATAACACATAAACCCTAAAACTAGATTAATTAAAAAGAGGATTATATTAGGATTCTCTTTCAGGAAACCCGCCTCGTGGTTCGGGATATGTTTTGAGATAAATCATCTCCTCTCCCTTCTACTGGTTGACTCTGATGAGTCATTTGTCATTGATAAGGTCATTTATTTATACATGCTTGTATTAATAAAAAAAAAATATTCTCAAAGTATTAATGAAATGCGAAGGCTTTTCGATACGTTCCAATAGATGGCAATGTGAAACCATTTTATGTTCTTATTACAAATAAGAAATTAGGAATAAACAACTCTTGATCGAAACCGTTCTTATCACAATTTTCGAAGGTAAATTGAAATCAATCTTAGGAATACTCGCATTCAACAACTTGTTGATTGCGAGTCAACTAAAATAAAAATGGGGCAATTATCAGAATTGCGAGTCTTTAAATTATAAAACTGATTTTTATGTTAAATAATAATTCGTTTCTTTTAGCTATTGTAATTATCATCAGTAACTAAAATTTCAATAACTCTCCTTTCGGCTGATTGACTCTGATCAGTGTAACAGTGATTCATGAGTCATTTAAAAAATACTCTCAGTTATAAGGGAGCATGGATCTTTTTGATACTAGTCAATAGATGGCGACATAAAGCCATTTCGCACTATTATTACAAATAAGAAATTAGGAATGAATTTGGGTTCTGTTACCCTGCTATCCCACTCCTGATGTTAAATTGTGTTCTTACAAGAACACTGAATTTTTGGAATACTCGCAATTGTCCTCTTGATGATTGCGAGTCATAATCTTGTTAAAGCATAATTAATAATAATATAAACCCACCTCATGTGGCTTAAGTTAATGAACTTGAAATGCAGAGAGTATCATTAATTAGTTTTCGATAAATTAAAATTAAGTAATTGGGAGATTCGTTTCCTAATTTACAATTTCGTTTGCTTTTTTTACAATTATATTTGCTTGTGAGTTGCATTAACCGTTTGACTCACAAAGTGATACAGATACTATGCATTTTCTTTGATGTGAGTCAATAGAGGGCATTACGAAGTTATTTCGTATTATTATTACAAACAAGAAATCAGGAATGAATTTCGAATTACGTCGTTGAATATCTACTGACTGCGCCAGGCGATGTAAATCGTTTACTCGCTTTTAAGAATTTTTGAAGTGCTCGCAATCATCCCCTTGATGATTGCGAGTCATATTCCTAACGAAACATAGTATATTTAGTTTAATTAACGTTAGTTAGAAAGGAAGGGGTTGTTTTATGTAATTCCCAATGATTCTACTAACTGCGTCAGGCGACGTAAATCGTTTACACGCTTTTAGGAATTTGCAATCATCAAGGGGATGATTGCGAGTCATATTCCTATCTAAACATAGTATCCTTAATTCAATTAAACTGAAATTAGAAAGGAAAGAAATGTTTTATGTTATTCCAAATATTCCTATATTACTGATTACTGATTACTGATTTTGAGAGTGCGAGTCACCTATAATAAGGGCGTAATTGTCACCAAGTAAATTATAAACGAAGATACTGATTTTCTTGCCCAATAATTCTTCAGAGTTCTTCACAATATAATTAACACCATAATCATAATCGAATTCTTTAATTTACTCATATCAGATGCTTATACTTATATTAAAAAAAAAAACGTGGCAGCGGTGGGATTCGAACCCACGCCTCCGAAGAGACTGGTGCCTTAAACCAGCGCCTTAGACCGCTCGGCCACGCTACCAGATTGCGGGCCAAGGGGCCGCCGATTCAGAAATTGAATAATTCAGTATTAAATCCATTGAAATAAGCATGCACAAGGTGTAGTCTATAGATTTCTATAGATATAATTATTAGGTACTTACCCGAATTTTTTTTTTAAGTTTTTTGTAACTCAAATTAAGGGTGGAATATCAGCGATAAAACTACTTGAGCTCATTAATTCGCGATAAAAAATAAAATATGTTTAATATTTAAATACATTCAATTCCTTTCGTTTGAAAAGGGATAACGCATCCTTTTGTTTTTTTTTTATTTTTAGGCGAAACGTTTTCGAATTGCTCATTAATATTTGACACTCAATTTCGATTCAATTTTTAAGGTACCTAAGTATCAAAAATAAATCTACCTAGTAAAGGGTCGTTGGTATTTGGTTTATCACCGATTTTGAATAATAACATGCGTCACAAAAGGGCGACATATTGTCCCGCAGCGGTAAAAATCGCCTGTCATCGTTCTGAGTGAATCATTCTTTTACCTACGTCTCAAAATTTCGTAAACAGTTTTTCTCATTCGTAATAAATTTTGGATACATCGCCGTAACCGACGCACTAGGCGTATTCCTGGTGTATAAGAGCTGGTGCGACTCCCGTCCACAGGTTTAGTTGACCAGACACTCTTGAGGGTGAGCTAAGGTACACAGAGGTGACGATCGCGACTTTTTTTTTTACCGAAAACAGACAAAATGCCTGGACCTTCTAGACCTCGTTGGCAAGTAAGTAATTTTTCACCGATTTATTTTCCACTTTTCCTGTCACGTGTAGCGATCTATGCGAAATTTTGGCAACCGCATCCTTGCACGATGATTAATTCATAAAATACAAAATTGACCGCCATTTCAAAACAATCGAACTGTGTTTCGATTATCTGAAAATTCTTACTTTTGTTTTATGTGCTTCAACTATTTCCTTGATTATTATGAACACATCAACTTTTTTTTTCAGTTGTTTTACGCGCTTTAACTATTGTTTCAATTGTTATGGAAGCTTCAACTTTTTTTGGATTGTTGTTGATGCTTCATCTTTTGTTTGAAACTGAATGAAAAAGTAAAAGTAACTTTTGCGATTCGATTTTGGAATTTAAAGAAAATGCGCTTAATAGTTTTCTTTTGATTCTGATACAAAAAGTGCGTCTAATAAAAAATTTCACTGTTCTTTGCTGATGTAGGTGAGATGTTATTTTTGGCACACTTTTCGGTTCAAGATGAAAAAGATTTGATAAAAAAATTAAAACATTGTATTATCCATAAAGTAAAGGAACTACATATCTACACATATTTTTGAAATACTGTACACCATATCTTAAAAATTACAGATATTACACATAATTTTTGGACAAGTGTTATTACACATGAATTGCAATGAATTGAATTGTATATTTGTTTGCGTTTTGAGATGAGTCAGTTTGGTTCTATTAATATATCGTAGTTGAAACAATTTCAGACATTCGTAAGGAAAAGTATGTCAGATTTTCTATATTTAAATTATACCTGTTTGCGTGATGTTACTTACCTTGCTGATGAACTCTATTTTACTCAGATAGTTTAGTTTCTAATCTAAATCTCCTATGAAAAAGTCCGCGGGGATGTTGTCGAAAACCTTCTTTAAAATTTCCAGCATAATGTCCTCTATAGTTTTGCTCAGAATTGGATTCAACGATTCCGCGACCGGCCTCCAATTGGCATTCAAATATTCGTTGGTAGATCGCTCTAAAATAACAACATCAATATTTCGAGTTGTAAATTTCGCGTTTTAAAATAAGCTTTGTAAATGCGTCGTTGTTTCCAAAATCAGAGGCAATAATGGACTAAAATTAGCCGATTTGAAGGGAATTACAACAACCTGGCTGCTTGTTTACGAAACCGCGTTTATTTCCAAAATTTCTGTTCGATTTCACGACCAAACAAGTTAAAAATAATATGGTCCCTTTACGACTGTTTTACTACCTTTTTATTTATTGAAACAAAAGAAGTTAGTTAAACAAAAAAAATTGTTTTTACCTAAGGCTTTGATTCCATCGAAAAGGTTGCCCATATAAAGTCGCAAACCACCAATACTGAACTTAACATGGCAACTCTTGACGTCAAAGAAGTGAAAATCTTCTTTTTTTATCAGATCGACGTCACTTTTGACAAAAATATCGAGATCACCTAAAAATAGTATGATGTAGAATAAGAAAACGCATATTCGAAATAGTTTTGGTGGATGCGCCGGGTATGTTATAGTGATAAGCAAAGCTGGCGCAAGACCAAGACGGTCTTGGGATTGGTCTTGGTTTTGGTCTTGCGTCTGCTAGTATAAATACAGTCTTGGTCTGACTGCAAGACGAAGACCAATTTTGCTTACCACCAGTATATTATTTATATTTACGAATCTTTTGAACTTACTGGCTTCAAACCAACATGAACCATGACCTCTGATGGGAATGACCAAAATTCGCCCTAAAAGGACGTACTGTCCGTCGATTCGCAGTGTTGGTAAATGTAAGCGGGTATAAAAATCGTGTGTTTTGGCATCCACGAAATTTTCAAGGACTTTTGTTTTTCCAAATCCTACAACAGTTACATTTGCCAAGGATGCGTTCACATTAACAGGTCCGTCCCCTTGTAAAATCTAAAAGGAGAAACAAACAGGCATCAAAAACAAAATTTGTTATACAATCGATTGTTTTTCTTTTACTACGAAAAAATTTTTCGTTCACGTTTTAGTTTCATGCAGTAATTGAAAGTCTTTTTAGTAATATTTACTTTCTTTTTTTTTTACGTGCCGACTACGTTTAAACTACAAGTCATTTTAGACTTTTATTACATGAGGTCATGACGCTAGTTTTAGGGTCATATTTTCTTAAGCAATCGCTCTCGGCGATTTTCCTTTCTTGAAAATGAGCAAACATGATGTCGTTAGGATTATTATTCAAACTAATCGTGTACAAACCAGCACAGCAGTACAGTTTGCAAAATTACACGTACAAAGCGCAAAAGTTCGAAATTAATATTAATTGTAGTGCTTTTGTAATAAAACTTGCGCTTAATTACACCTGTGAATATAATCGTTGAATCGCTCCACGATTAAACATTACGTTAATACGACGTTTGACTCTATTTTTAAGCTTAACTGGGTTTCCAAAGAAGCATTTGACCTAAATGTGTTGAAATTAAAGATGCAATAAGTAATGTCATTGGAAACATAAGGCCTTGTTTTTATCTGGTTAATTATGCTATTGGTCAATGATACCATAATATTGGCGAGTTTATATTATTTGTTAATCGATTTTACTAATAATTGAAATTATTTTCAATGCAAAATCAAGTATTCTATATTCCCTTGGCAATTGTTTCGCCCTTTTAGTGTCTTTTTTAACAATTGCTAAAGCAATAAACAAATGCGAACATTACAAACAGATGAACTTATATACTATTTGGCACACCGCTTTTTTGCTATGAGGTAACTCACTTTTATTACGGGAACTTCTAATGGGTCAAGTGGCTGTAGATCGATTTCTGGCAATCCTTTAGGAAATCGATGGAATAATCCTTGGACCGCATGTGTGGAACAATTTACGAAATCGGGAGTTTTGATCTTACACGTTTGTACGAACTCAGCTGAAATAAATATATCCAATGTCTAGATCAATACTGTAGAAGTTGTAACAACTTTTCTTTATTATTTTGGCGAATTTTTTGAAAATAAAAAAACCTCTTGTTTATGCTGCGCTTTTGGGTCTTTCGTCTGACCCAGTTTGAAAGAAGGGTTTGGCAAGCAGACAAACAAAAAGAAGCAAGCAAAATGTGTACTTAAATTAGGTACTTACGCTGTTTATCAATAATGCCAAAGACAATATGCAAGTTTAGCAAGAATGCGGCAAAAAGACCGAATACATTAGACATGTTTGTACTTATTGTTGTGTGATACTAACAAAACTGACCGCGAACAACCATATACTTTCACTCACCGACAGTTTCTGGTCCATATGTAAGAAATTATGCAATCATTAGGTAACACATTCAATTGATTCCTCATTAGGAAGATTGCATACTTTTCCACTTCCGCCATTAAACCAGTTTATAAGATAAAGGCTCGGTTATTAATCCATACTGGAAGTTTACCTACAACAATCTGAAATGCATACTTTCTTTTGTTTCCGCTTTCTTTTTTATTTTTATTTTACACAAGCAATTGTTTTGGTACCCAGTAATTGCAACGCTTAAATATTTTGAATTTCTTTTGCGAGAATCAGTAAGTTTTAAAATTTCGGCGTTTCAAATTTTTGAGGAATGATTAGGCCACGTATTTTTGAACGCTCTGTACGTACGTCATGTTGAAATCTGGCAGAAACCACACGAACATCAAATTTTATGCGAATGAATAAGTGCAGTATTTTTAAACACTCTGTACTCATATTACAACTAAATGTATTTTCAGGGCGAAAATGCGCAACTTGAAAGTAGAAGAAATTAATGGCTTCATTTATTTATTAATCGAAATTGGCATAATATTCAAAAACATAATTTTAATTAAATTTGTATATATATATCATGTACAGTTTCAATTTGTTTTATCATTTGTTTCAAATAAGCTGCTTTTGTTTGAGTTGTTAAGTTCGATCCTATTTTGTTTTTCTCTAATTTTGTTTTTCTTAATAGTTCGCTACTTTTCAACAAAATAAGGCCACGTATTTTTAAGATTGCGAACACCACATCGATAGACATTTAGGCTGCCCAAATTTCATTAACAGTTCTAGTTCAGTGGAAATATTTTTAGATTTTACATTTTAGCCATGTTTAATGCTGTAAATCATGCTATATTTATAGACCTTAACGAAAGATAGTTTGTTATGATAATTTCTCAAAAAGTAGAATAAACAGCTTTGTTTTTTAGCAAATAACCAGGATAGACGCGCAAATTTCGGCAACAAAATTTAATTAATCGATAATGATGTTTCGCAGGAGAAATGTTTTTTAAATTAATATAGAAAATAAATAAAAGATAACATCACTTCACAAAATTTTTAATTGCATTTAACTAACAAAATAAGTCAAATCCAAATCAAAATCGGAAAAGTTTAAATAAAGATTTTGTGAAGTTTTACCAAGTGGTTTTTTAAATTCATCTTTATATTTATCAAAATTTTAATCTTTATGATAGTACTGTTAAGTATAATGTCTTATCGTTGTCCTACAAAGAACTTCAAGGCTATGTAACACCAGATATGACAGAGGACAAAGTGATACACATTTAACAACGGAAATTGAAAAAATATCTGATTTATGGCCAAGTATAATGATTAGTAAGATTATACTTATACTCAAACAATTGCAAAACAAATAAATTTAAAAATTGAATTTTGTTTTATACGTAAAACGAATCCTAAATTGTAATAGTTTTAAGACAACTGATGTGAATGATAATTGAAATAATCATCGTAGCAATGATTGCATAGATGAAATGATAGCATTATGATTTTGTATACAAATAATGTTTATGATTTTCTCGTGTTGTCGTTACTTTTAAGGCAACACATCGAAATAATGGACTGGTGCCAAGTGAAGTGTGTATTACGTAAATAGAATTATTATTTTTGGAAAATTTTCAAGCAAATTCGGGCTATTTTTTGATGCTTGCTTAAGATTCCACAATTACGGTCATCATTTGTTTTGCTTTTTTTGAATGTAGCACTCGGAAATTTGAAGGCATTTTTTCCTTTCATTTCGAACAAGCGAAAATTCATAACGTATAAAACATCCTCAAAATCCTTAAATTGCATTTATTGGACATCTAAATATTATATACTTCCTATACTAATTATACAAAAACTTTTACAATTAATACTGTGGTAATATAAATCTAATTGAAAATTTGGATTTGTTGATTTTTGATCTAGATTTTCGTATTAAAATTTCACGTAATTACATAGTTCGATTATAGGCAAACATTTATCGATATTCATCTTGGTTATATAAGGGAAACGGGTTGAGCATTATTGACGAAAAACAAAAAAAGAAAAACAGAATTTTAAGAATTATTTTTATTATTACATACAATTATTATTTATATTACACTAAGATGAAATGTTGTTAACAAATGCAATGTCCGCTATTTACAAACAAATGGGTACATTTTGTTTAGTGTTAGGTAGGTAGATACCTATTGGCTAAAATGTTTTAAGAAAAATTATTTATTTAGAATAATAAAAAATAACGTAAATACATAAAACTTAAAAATTACATATGGCGGGTGTTTCCAAAGCCACCATGACCTGATTGGGATGCACCCTTGTTGTAGCCCATTTGGAGATTTAGAAGTCCCTCTGAACTACGTAGTTGCTCTTCTGTGAATTGACGTTCGCATTTTTCGGCCATCTTGGGCCCTAAAGATGGTCCCTTGAACTCGGGATGTTTCTGTGTAATACGACCAAGGGCGTATAAACTTAATGTTACCTAGAAAACGTATGTGTTTTTAACATATTAGGGAGTTTATTTAGACGCCCTTACCTGGGGGATATTTCTCTTCTCGAAAAGATCAGCAGTCTGAAATATTTCTTCCTGAGGTACTCCGTAGGCTTTCGCGGCCTTCTGGAAACGCTCGATGTTTTCCATAAGTTGGAAATTTGTTCCTTTAGTTTGGATTTTTTTAATGCAGCCGGGAGCCAATTTGTTCATTAGATTGCACAGAACGACGCCATCCCTAAGGATATTCTCGTAATCTCCGCTAGGAACTGGTTCCCCAAGCACGGCGAATATCCAGTTAAGGACCTCTTGTTCCTGTTCCTTGTTTCGTGGCTGCAATTATTGTTGTTTCGTTTGTCATTACAAAGTCTTTTTTAATTTTGGGTTAAATTGATTTTAAGATTTCCGAAAATTGTTTTTGCAACGCAGTTATTTTTGGAAATTAAGTACCTACTGTAGGTTCGATTTATTACTTCCATTTGTTGCGTATGACGTGCGTTTGAACGTGATGGCCGAACTTTATTTTTAGAACGTTTTCAAGATTTTGCTAGCGGTTATTTTTCTTCTTTTCAAACAAATAATTTTTTCGTTCATTTTTCATTTGTTTGTTTTCTTTTGTTTTCCTTTTGTAATGTTAATGAACAAAACTCTAGACAGCGAGAGGGATAGGTATGGTAGAAACAAAAAAAAAAAATACGAAAATCAAAAAACAAAACACTACCTACTGTTTGTGTTAGTGTGATAAATAGAAGTAGCAATAATTTTTGTCGGATTTACTGCAATCGCTATTTTTTTTCTATTTTATGGCGTTATTTTATGTTTGTGCAATTTATGGGATACTTACGGCCATGGTATTGGGACGTTATGTTTTGGCGTCGCGACGTTTAGCAACTGAGGCGTCGCCGATCTGCGGGCCTCTATAAGCGAATTGGTTGCGGGGGCGTCGGACACTTGTTACTCGCATCAGCTGGATTATTTTTGAGATAATAAAATCATTGCCTATAATTAAAATCAATACTTTTTTAATTGGCACTTGCCAAAAAATTCACCAATTTCTTTTCTTTTTTGGAAACCAATCCAATTAAAATGAAAAATTATTCATTTAACTAAAAGTTTGCATCTTGTCTTTAATTAAAAACAAAATAATTCCTTGTTAAGTTTTATCAATTGTTTTTGTTTTTCCCTGTAGGTACGTCTATTTTGTTTTCTAGCACTTGTTTCCGACAGATTAATTGACAATAAGAAATATTAATTATACAATGTTGTTATTAACGTTTAGGATGTAATTTCGGATTAAAACATGTTGTCAGATTAATGGAATTCATATTTATTTTGGTTTATGACAGGCGCTGCAAGTAGGAGATGTTGATCGTTGTATTTTTGGCACTTTCACCCAATCAACAGGTGTATTTCGTTACAGATTCGTATATACAGATAGATAGCAATTATTATTATTTAGGCGATCTACCAAAAATACATCTAATAAGTATTACGTACTGTAGTTTTGGTTACATTTCGAAATTTATTGATACATTTGGTATATTATTATTAAACACAATGATACAAATCGTTGACGACTTCTGGCATCTAATTCATTGGATTACATTCCAATGAATGTTTCGACATTGACGTCCTAGACCTTCTTCCTTTTAACATGCATTGTTTGTTTCGTTTATTTTGGGACTGTCATAATACGCCTCTCAAAATTATAAAACTCATTTATATCCACTAGTTAAGTTACACATGTATATTTCTGCATGAAGAGAGACGTGACGTGAAGAATTTGAGAGTAGAATACAATTTATTTTCGGAAATAAAATTTTACTGAAATTGAGATCTATTCAAATTTAATTAACGCGTTCGTTTATGAAATGAAACAAAACTTTGTAATCTTAAAGGTTTTTCTTTACCATTTTTGCCATTAAAGTCGATGTCCAAGATGCATACACTTACAGGGTAATTTTTAAACGTTTGGCAAAACTTGAACGGGTTATTCTAAGAATATTTAATCTTTTGATCATCTTTGATCTGAAGATACAGAGCGATGTTATTTCATTCCACATTTTCCACTAGAGTAGTGTGAACTATCGATTTTAAAAAGTAATTAAAACTGTTGTTAAAATATGCATAAAATCTTATTCTAAGCGTTTTTGGTATTCAGTTTTTACCGCCTCGAATCTTCGAAACAAAAGAACTTTTTAAAAATGATCAAAGGGATAAATATACTTAGGATTAGAATTATCGTTTCGCCGTATGTCTAATAAACACTCCGTATATTAATTAGGTCACATATCCATTAATACTGATTTTTAGAGCATCGACTTCCTCCAGATTTTGTTTTATATTTAGAGATGTAGATATTTGTGCATGTTCAATCTTCTTTCACATTAAGGGGTTTATTTTTAGCGACTCTAGAGAACCTGATGAATATAAACCACTAACTGATTTCTTAAAAAATCCAATCAATACAATTGCAAATGCAAAAAAGAAATGTAGAAATTATTACAATTAAACCATTTAACAATCCTTTACGTATTGGCTGTACGATTTTAAATCAATTTTTGGATCATTATCATTATAGGTTGCCGGTAGACGTGATCCTGAACAGGAACAAGAAATCCTGAACTGGATCCAGGTGGTTACTGGCGAGAGGATTCCACCAAACATCCCTTACGAGCACGCTCTCAGGGATGGAGTACTACTTTGCAGAGTTATGAACCGTCTCATGCCGGGCTGCATCACCAGAGTCAATGTATCCGGGGGAGATTACAAATTTATGGATAACATTCAACAGTAAGTACCCTTAATGATATATTTTGGCACCAAGAAGTACCTACCTGTTAAAAAAAGAATAGGAAATTACTTTGGTACCATTTTTATTTTTGGCCAAACGAAACCACTTCATTTTTAGTAGAATTAACAAATTCGGGAAGCAAGAAGCAATTTAATAGAGAGAGAGAGAGAGAGAGATTTAGAATAAATAGTTACCCTATTTGGCTATGGTACCATAGAATAATTGATACTAAAACAAAAAAAAAGAAAAATAAATTAACCCCTGCTTGGAAGATACATTCGATTCCACAAGCCTCATCCCTGTTCCCCAGCGAATAGGATAAAGAGAACAGGACCCTAAAATTTTTCTATCAATCCTTGTGAAAACGTATTAACCTTTTAATCTTAAGAAATCTTAACATTTATTACACATGACATGAAAAAACACGAAATACAAAGTGATTAAAAAATAATTTTACGAAGAATGAGTTTGAATCATTTTCACAATTTTCTCGCATTTTCTAGGGTGACCAATGTGTTTTGTAAGGTGTATGGGCCCATAAGCGTGTGAGAGAACTATTGTTATTTTTTCAAAATTTTTAATAGACTGCGTGTTTTCCAAAATTAAAAACACTACCTATGAATACAATAGAGTGGAATGTTCATCTAATGTGACAAATATCTCGATTTCCTTGCCAAAATTTTACCTTTCGTCACTCATAGTGTCCCACCTTTGAAGTTTACAACATTATAATTACGTTTTACGAAACAGCGTTAGTCAATTGTTTTTTTTATCAACTGGATTTTTTTTTTGACTCGATATTTTTGTCTTAAGGTTTTTGAGTGCAGCAACAAAATACGGCGTACCTGACGTGGATTTGTTTGAAGCAGCAGATCTGTACGAAGCTAAGAACATAGCGCTGGTTAATCAGTGCCTTTATGCCCTTGGTCGCACGTGCTATCGCCACCCCGAATGGAGGGGACCATTCTTGGGCCCCAAACCAGCCGACGAAAACAAAAGGCACTTCTCCGAGCAACAAATGCGCGCCGGAGAGGCCATCATTGGACTCCAAGCTGGGTCCAACAAGGGGGCTACACAGTCTGGACAAAACTTTGGGGCTTCACGTAAAATCATCTTTGGAAAGTAAATTTAAGAACCCTGCTGCTCCCCACTTCGTGTTGCTAAGTACTTAACAAATGAAAAAAAAACAAAAACGAACGAAATGTTTTTTTTTATTNTTGTTTTGGAAAAATATTACAATGGAAAAGACTTGGTATTTGAAAAACTAAAAAACAAATTTTATCTAATAAGTACGCATTTACCTTAACATTTTCCTAACTTGTTTTGTATTAAAACAGGTACCAAAATTATTAACTTTGCATTGGAACATTTAAGATTATGAAATTCAACAAGTCAAAGAAAATCTGCATAAAAGATAATTACGTTGAAGATTTTCTGCCTACACTGACACTTGTTCTATTTCAATACACCAAAAAAATCAGCCCAAAATGCACAAGTTTTAAAAACAAAATATGAAAAAACACTCAAGACACAAAAATTACACAATTAAAAATAAAATAGCAAATAGCAATTTGAAAAATTGATCTAAAGCTCTTTTTAAACAGCATCAATACTTATGTAAAGAAATTATAAATTTTAGTTTTTATTTAATTATTTAATATTAGGGTTTCTTGAATTCATTTATATTTAATAAATTTAAGTTATTTTCATCCCTCGAATTGAAGGGATTGACTTATTGCATTTGAGAAAACCAAAAAAGTAATAGAGACAAAATATGGCCGAACTGCAGTGGAACAACAACATATGTAGAACAAATTAAACAAACTACAAAAACTTTTTATTTCTAACAGTCACTTACCCAAAAACGGATCATCCAAAAGTTGCGCTGCCGTTGCTCTTTTATCAGGATCGGCCTCGAAGCATCGGAGAATGAAATTCTTTGCGCAGTCAGAAAGTTCTACAGGAACCAGAGGATGTGCCTTGTAATATCCCACTCTGAAAAGTGCCGCCTGTGCTGATCCCAGTTCAATGAAAGGAGGGTCTCCAGTTGCCATTTCTACCACCGTACAACCCAGAGACCAAATATCTGCTGGAGCCCCGTAACCCCTCTGTCCTCTAGTAATTACTTCGGGGGCCATGTACTGAAGAGTACCTGAGAAACAAATTGAAACGTTAGCAATCAAGTGGTTTCGTCAGTAGCGTGTAAAGTTACCTGTAAATGTTTCTGTAACAGTGCACAGTCCTGCGAGCCTCTTTGACGTCCCAAAATCGGATATTTTTAAAATCCCGCTGTACGTATTAACTAGAACGTTGTCCCCTTTAATGTCTCTGTGCACAATGTTTTGATCGTGCAAATATTTGAGTCCTTGCAATATTTGTTTCGTGTAGAAGGCTATTGTGCGTTCGTTGCCTTTTAGTGGGCCCCATTTGGAACGTAAAAGGGCACTAAGAGAACCCCCAGGAACCTGCTCCATGAATATTTTGAAAATGTTGTCTTCTGAAATCGATCCCAGGTATCGAACTATGTTTCGATGTCTCAGCTGCGAGTGAAGACGAATTTCTTCGTGTAAGGGTTGCACCAAGCTCAAATTCTTCTCTGGTACTTCTTTTACAGCAATACGAACCTGAAAAAGTAATAATTGAAATTAATTTCTTGGAATCGTTTGCGATTATGTAAAGAAAAGTTCAGCAAAAATGATAGATAAACGTTAAACTGGCTTTTGTATAAAAGAAATGTATTAAACAGAAATGTCTTACTTGTGTGTTCAAATCTCTGGCAGCATAAACGACTCCAAAGGTCCCTTTTCCCAAGATCACTCTCTTTCCTTGTTCGTCTGAGTCGTACTCATAATCAATTTCTGTAGGCGTGTCAATGTTCACGAATATGCCTTCCTTTTCCCCATTTAGCCCTTGCATCAACGCAAAAACCTTCAATCTAATTTCATCCGTTGGGAAGAAGACCTCAAAGGTGTCTGAATTGCAGTAAATGAACAGGCATCTATGGTCCCGTTTGCATATGCTAAAGGATCGGATCATGTTCGCTGTGAACTCCCACTCGTGTATCTGGTTGCAGACTCCTTTTAATTGTTTCAGGCACAAATTGTTAATCTGAAATTTTCGTATTATGAGAAGAAGAATTAGGCAACATTGGGGTAAAATCAAACCTGAATGGACGGCTGTTCGATTTCTAAATTTACACAGACGTATGAGGGCAGGAACACCTGGTTTGGTTCAAGGACCAAAGCTGGAAACCAGAAACAGCAATCTCCTGGTTTTTTAGTCGTTTCCACGAAGAATTCCATCCAAAAGTAGAAAATCTAAAGAAAAACAACATTTAGTATACGAAGTAAATAAATTAATTATATTAATCATCTTACCCTTTCTTCTGGAGTCTTCTCGGCCGATTTCTTCTTCCTAAACTTATCTATGAGTACTATGTTTCCCACTGTGGATTGCAGGTACCAATCTGGAGGTTTTAGTTTGAACATACGTTCAGCAGCCTGGATGGCGCTACCGTAACGTTGCACAAGGACGGAAATTTCGAAGAAGGTTGCTACGTCCCAGTAATCCTGCAAGGACTCCAAACCGCCCTTCTTTCCTATCAAATTGTTCAAGACCATTCCAATACGTTGAAGTTCCTCAGAAGTTTCAAATGCAGCCCCTGTTATAACCAGAAGTGTGGCAAGGTTTATCCCAGCGTAGGCATTCTGTTGGACTTCGAATCCTCTCCTGTACCAATAAATTGCCTGGTTCAAACTGTCCTGGTCAATGTGGTTTGATTCGACAAACTTGTCCTTGTATATCCTACCACACAGGCAAATCATGTCAGGGAAATTGTTTTCTTTCTTCTTGAGAGCTTTAAGGCAGACTCTCAGTGCTTTTTCCCTGTCTCCGTTCCAGTTTCGTCTGTTCAGAGCAAAGGCGTACCAATATAATACGTAAGAGTTGATGCAGTTTTTGGACGATGGTAAAGTACGTAAATCGTCTACGAGCTCTACCATCGAGTCGTAGTCCTGGATATCCCGGAAACAGAAGAGCATGTTGAGGATAACTTCTCCGGATAATACGTGGGGGTCGTTAAGGCGTCTTCTCATCACTTGAAGAGCCTCTTCCAGATCAGAACCAGTCAAACTATCCCGGATTTTCTTCAAGTCGTCCAAGAACTTTTCTTTTAAAAACAACCTATAATAAAATTAACACAAATCGTTTTAAGCACCAATTATCGACCCCGTAAAACTTTTATCAACAAAACAATAAAAATTACAACCCAACAATAAAAGTTGTATATATTTTTAAACGACTGATTCACACGAATAATTATTTCATTAGATAAACCTGAAAATAAATCCACGATACAATAAAAAGAATCAACTTTTCAAAANATGCGTCCCAAACGATTACAAATAAATAACAAAATATATAGATTCTTCTTCTATTAAATATAAATAATAATGGGAAAAACGAAAATTAAGTACACACATCGCTGAAGTCGAAAAAGATAAGTCCAGTCACCGTTGCCCCGATCTAATTATTTCGTTTTGAGAGACGTATGTGTCGATTTTTTGATTTTTTTTTTCGAGTTTCCAAACGTTTCGTAACGTTCTGTCCACCTTCAGTTGCAACCACCTCAATTAGAAAAATTATTATTACGAATTACGAATTAATCGAATAAACTTTAATCCCTCCTTAGAAGGTACATTCGATTCCACAAGCCTCATCCCTGTTCCCCAGTGAATAGGATTAAGAGAACAGGGCCCTAAAAATTTTCTATCAATCCTATTCACTGCCAGTGGGACATAAGGACTTGTGAAAACTTACGAACCTTTTAATGAGAGATCACATCGTATTATTTTATCAAGTCGTAATTGGTAATATAATTTACTAATTGAAGTAACAACAACGAAGTGTCGACAGAAAATTGTGAAACGTTTGAA
Source organism: Agrilus planipennis (assembly GCF_000699045.2). Taxonomy (NCBI): domain Eukaryota; kingdom Metazoa; phylum Arthropoda; class Insecta; order Coleoptera; family Buprestidae; genus Agrilus; species Agrilus planipennis. The sequence continues at coordinate 86,680 of NW_020438970.1, read as the reverse complement.
AATTCCAGAAGAAAAAAAATCAAAAAGTCTCTACACATCCGCACCCCAAAAGGAAACGATTAGACAAGGACAAAAGGGACTGCACTTACGTTTTTCCATTTCCTTCACACCTACGTATAAGAGTTAAGTCTTTTCACTTTCCGTACTATTATTAACGATACCACTAGAGTCTGAACTTGAACTGTTACTGTTCGTGACCTGGTCAGGTACCCTAAAGTCGTAGAGGAGAAAGAAATTTGAATTACGTAGCCTTTCGACGAACTGGTAGGCTAAATTGGCGAGCCAAGCCAACAACGAACTGTTCTGTTCTGGAAATTGTATCAAGAGAAAAAAAAAACATCAAAAATTACTTTAACTTCTGCATCGGAGAACTGAGGGTGAAGCAAAGCGAAGCGATGGTTTGTGTTAGGCTCCAAAACTGTTACCAAGTAAAGCATGGAAAAAACAAAGCAAATCGATATCATCATTCCCATTACCATTAAAGCATTATTTAATTATTATTTTTCAACGGAAGAGTTTCTGTTAATGCTCTGCTGCTAATGGGAATTGTTTGCCCACTTCGATACATTCATCTTGTCGAAGCCCCTACACGTCCTTCCGGTGCAGGGGGTCGATAAAATGCATGCCATTGAAGTGTAGCAAGCAAAACCGTTCCCATTACCGTCCCGGCATTAACAGTGAACCTAAAGCTTACGTACACAGCCACCAAAAGTAACTTACAGGATTATCACAGACTTCATAACACTCATTATTACTATTATTACAATAAAGTCTCACTTATTATTATTACTATTAATTATCGATAAGTACTATTTATTAAAGCGGATTAATTTTCTTGGCATTGACTTACTGATTATAATAAAGCTTTAAATCCCCCGCCAATGCCGAGACGATAATGGAAACAATTCCGATTTTCTGCATTTCAACGGCGTGCATCTTTTCGACCCCTGCGCCAAGAGGGCGCGATGGTTGTTTCGAAAAGACGAACGCACGAAGACGAGCAAACAATTCCCATTATCGGTAGAGCATCAACAGAAAGATTTCAGTTGAAAAATAAGTCAATCACAAAAAAATAAATCACAGACATAATAACACTTACAAATAATTAACTAGAAGTGCCAATATAATATAATTAAGACGGTTCAATTATATTATACTACCACTATTCGGGAACGAAGGGCTCAAACGCAACAAAAATCGTTATAATTCTATAAAATCAAACCAATATATCAATCGTCGTAATATTAAACCCTGGAAACGTTGTTTGGGCCCTTCAGTACGGGGCACAAACGCAAAAAAACGCAAGAATCCTACAAAGTAAAAATAATCAGTCTTTTCGAAAAAGAATTCCGTTTGTGCCCCCTACACTCCACCAACCACCTCGACGAGGCTGTTCTATTTAGTGACGTTGGTTTGTTTCTTAATGGTATGGACGTTTACTTCGTGACGTCCGGAATGCTGACGCAACGTTTCGGAGACATTACCTGTGGTGACTGCCGGCTTCTTCTCTCGTAGTTGTGCGCGATGCTCCCAGATGGCTTTCCACACCTGGTACTCGACTCCCGGTTTAAGACGTGCCAATTGCAGTTCCTCTCGGGTCATGTAGAGCAGCACGTCATCTAACGTGTAGCCGTCGCTCACCAGCGACCTGGCCATCGGGTACAACTTCTTTTCGACAAGCCAAGCTCCCAGACGACCGTCCTCCTCGATTTCGCCCTCTGGAGGGAAACGTGTCGACCAGATCCTTTTCAGTTCTTCCTTGTAATTGCTGTCCCGTTCGAATATCCTTTGCAGCTGTAACGAAACAATAATGAAAGTCACAATTATGTCGATTACTTACAAGACAGAAGGGAATACAACAGCAGTTACTTAGAGAAAAATTAAAAAGAAATCTTACCCAAACGCCAATCTGCTCGGTAGACTCGTGCAACTGCTCAAGCAATCTGTAATTGTAATTGCGGATTCGGGCGATGTTCTCGGATATCTCCATGAAGCCGTTGTCGTCCTCGGTGGTCCTGGTGGTCCTGGTGGAATTGGAGGTACTTGGATTGGGAGCCTCGAGATTTTCCTGAAGTTCCGGTGACAGGACTACAATGGCAGCTTGCATCCCGCTGCGAACAAGGTTGTCTAAGGCGAACATCCAATGGGGCTTGATGGGGTGACGTCTTAGGATTTCGTTTACGGATTCCTGGTACAAATAGATGGCAAAGTGGAGCTGGCTCATCGTGTGGGCATCGGATCCCAATTCTTCTTTGAGCTGTCTTATGGCAGGTTCGATAACGACCGGCGACGGATCGGCAATGTAACTCTTCAGGCCATTCATAAGAATTTCCAGGTGCTGATTGTTGAGTACGGTCTCGCCAAGGTACTTCTCCCTTATTTTTTGCATCCACAAGTCGCAGATTTGGGGGCCGTCTTGCTGTAGTACTTTGACGAGTGTGGTTCGCCGTTGCGAGTCTTTTTTAAGCATGTAGAAACCGTCGCTTTCTACGTCGGCATCTACTTCGGGGGTCATGGGAGTCCCGTTGGAACCGCGGCGACGAGAGCACTCTGCTTCTGGTTCAACGTCTGCCAATGAGGGAGTCGATGCTATGCTAAAGGATGACAAAAAAAAATTCATATTTCGTAACACGATTCATAAATGAAGACGGCCACCAATCACCACAAAATATGTGCATTATATTTGGTAATTACGTAAAATCAAGAAGAAAATGTAACTACGAAATAAAATAAAACATTAGAGCCCAACTTTAAATAATTACCCAATAACAAGAGAAATAAATTTAGCAGAAGAAAAAGTATATCAGAGAATTAAAATGTTAACAGAGACAAACGAAGGCCACACGGAGATAAGAAATACAACATCTGTCTTCGCAGAATAATTCATTCATACCTATATGTATTAAAATAAATGTTCAAATAAAATACAAGTGGTCTAGAAATTTCCAACATTCATTTTAAAAAGAAAAATTATACAATCAAAGTGAAACTACGAAAACCTTTTTTCGAGATTCACTGCAACGTATATTTTTTTTGAAATGTTTTGAGAAAAACAAAAACAATTTTTTGGATAATAGAAATCAATTTATCCTGTAAAAAATTGTTTTTATTTTCCCGAAAACATTTCAAAAAAAATATATGTTGCAGGAAGACGAAAAATCCTGGAAAACAGAGGAAATTAATTTTTTATTAGTTTTTCCTACGCTACCAAAAACATAATTTAAGTATTTGTATTAAAATTCTTTGTGTTAAATAAAATACAAGCGGTCTCGAAATTTCCCATATTCGTTTTTGGTAGCATGAAAAAAATAATACAATTAAAGTGAAACTACGAGATCCACTGCAACGTAAATTTTTTTTGAAATGTTTTGGAAAAACAAAAACAATTTTTTGCAGTAACAAAAATCAAATTATCCTGCAAAAAATTGTTTTTATTTTCCCGAAAACATTTCGAAAAAAATATATGTTGCAGAGAGATGAAAAATCCTGGAAAACTGAAGAAATTTATTTGTAACAAGAAACAAATTCATTTTAAAACCCAAACGGGCCTCTAAAGAAATTAAATGTATAAATCGAAAAAAACACATACGTAACAAAAGTCAAAAAGACAAATAACTAATAATTTTACATCCTCTGATAAATTTTCCTACACGTCACACCCTAATCGTACAACCCGATTGGTTAGTACAAAAAGACAAAAGCTGTTAAAAATATTAAATAAATAATTAGTTATTTAAGCGAAACAAAATTACTTTTCCATTTATTAAAAATTACCTGTTATACGAATATACTGCAGGCATTTGTATTGGTGGCAACAAATTCCTTCTTTTTCCCTTTCTGCAAGTGCAGGAACAACATTTCAAGAGACCACACGAAAAAATATAAAAACAAAACTCCTAATAAATTCCTTTAAATAAAAAAAAAATCCTAATAAACAAGGCATTAGACTAAACTATTTCAAAATGTTAGTTAGGTATAGGACGAAAGTGATAAGGAAATCGAAGAACATGCAACAAAGAAAAAATAGCAAACATGCAATTTACCTTCGGAAGCAACAAGCGCCTAAAAAGCTTCTAAAACACCCCGCGAAAGACATACTTAATAATATGAAATTTAATTTCAGTTATCACCGAAAAACACCAATTTAACTTATTCTTATGAAGAACGGAATCGAGCGTGCTCTTCAAGCGTCGACGATCAAGTAAAAGATACGTAGCTTTATAAACGTAATAAGGAATGGAAAGAGAGATAGATGATGGGTTAAAATAGCAAGGCGAGAACTTTAGGAAGGAGTAAGGTAAAGGCGAGAGCAAAAAGCTGTTGATAAGACGATAAGTAAAAGTAGATTTGTGTAGTTATAATCAAGCACATTGGGTTTGACGGTCAAAACACGGTCAAACAAACACGATAAATAAGTAAAAATCCTTTGCAATCGATTTAAAATGTTACGAACAAGAAAATAATTTTTATTCCCTATACCAGAAATAAATAAAATTAAACAATTTTATGAAAAAACATGCACTATTTTGTTCATAAAAACAGATTTACTTACTCCTGTTCGGGCGTTGTTGGGGTGTTATTAGGGGCGCTTGGAAGAGCCCCCGGGAGATATATTTGAGCCCTTTCCGCAGGTACTGAGACACTTCTGTTAAACTCTGTGTTTACCCTAACACTTTTTTTCCTTTCTCCTATTTTNGAAACACAAATTAAAAGCAAACAAGTAGCGCATTAAAAAAAATAAAAATTATGAAGAATTCCAACATTTTCAATTTAAAAAAGTTACATATCGAATACAGTTCCCTACAATCGCACCTAAATGAGAAGACAGCATAGAAATTCAAAACGAATCCAAGTAAATTATCAAAAAATAAAATTTCAGCAACAAAATGGTAAATGCAAAAAAGCAGACTCGTCCACCCTCCTCACATTTCGCCACCAAAAGAATTAAAATCAAACTAAAAGCAAGACAAACAATTCAACAGGCTAACTTTCAACAATCAATTCTTTCGGCGAAGAAATAGTTTATCGAATTGCAAAAGAGGAGCAACCACCGAGTCTACTTCCCTGCATTTAGCTTATCATCTATCACTTACTTGCTTTGCACCTCGACATCCTTGAGCATCCAGCCCAATCTCTGCCGTAGCTGCTCCATGATTTCGTCTCCCCTAGCTGCGGCCGCGGTGACAAAACAGGTGTTGCTGTTTTTATTCACGGCGTAAGAGACGAACGAATAACTTCCACAAGAGAGCTGCAAAATGCACAAACAATCACCACAATATCCAAGCAAGGGGGCTCAAACAACAATATTCAACACATGCATAAGTATGATAGTAACCTTTAGTCTCACTGCTGCGTCGGTATCGGTATCGTTAAATAGCAGGATATTATGTCTCATATGAAAGCTTTCGCGAACACCTAAGTGGTAGAAAAGCGTGCTCTGCTGTATAAGTACTGAGAGGTCCACTATTGCCACGTCTGCGCTGTAGAAGCTGCTCACCTCGTCGGCCTCAGCGACATCCATCTTGTCGAACTGAAAAAGAACGAAAAAAAATTAGTTTAATTCCTTTTAATGCACATCAAATGCATAATTACAAAAGAACAAAGTCTATATCTAAGCCCCTTTCACAGTACGACAGGATCGTTTAATTGGCTTAGGCAATTTTTTAATTAGGAATTTAGATAAGTGACGAGGGTAATGGAAAATTACAGGAGTATGCATTTAATTTTCTTATGCTTCTTTAGTCTGATTAAGAAGAAGTGCATCGTTTTGTCTTTTCCTAACATTCTACTTTTTGCAAACGTATCTGGTTTGCAGAAAAACGCATAAAAAACCATGCATTTCAAAGATTGATTGTTCTAGAACAATAGTTTACATAAATATAACAAAAAAAATAGTTGCAACCCTTCTTGAAACATGATAACAGACCTTCTCGTTAATAATTTCCGAAAATGCATGATTTTTTTAGCAATATTATGAACAAAGGAAATGAACGGAAAATTACAGAAGTTCACATTTAATTTTCTAAGACTTTCTCAGATTAAATGCACAAATTTGTGCATTAATTTGATTATTTTTCCAACATTCCACATTACTAAATTACTTATTCGTAAAAAAAAAGATAAAAAACCATGCATTTCAAAGATTCATTGTTCTAAAGCACTTTTTACGTAACGATAACAAAAAAAATACTTGCATCCCTTTCTGATACACAATTAGGTGTCTTTTAATTAATAATCTAGGAATTTGCATGATTTTTTATATATTTTACTAACAAAGGAATGAACGGAAAATTACAGACGTTCCCATTTAATTATCTAAGACTTATTCAGATCAAATACAAAAATTTGTGCATTATTTTGACTATTTTTCCAACATTCCACATTAGTAAATTACTTATTTGTGAAAAAAAAGATAAAAAACCATGCATTTCAAAGATTGATTGTTCTAAAGCACTTTTTACGTAACGATAACAAAAAAAATACTTGCATCCCTTTCAGATACACAATTAGGTGTCTTTTAATTAATAATCTAAGAATTTGCATGATTTCTTATATATTTTACTAACAAAGGAATGAACGGAAAATTACAGACGTTCCCATTTAATTATCTAAGACTTTCTCAGATTAAATGCACAAATAAATGCATTAATTTGACTATTTTCCCAACATTCCACATTAGTAAATTACTTATTCGTAAAAAAAAAGATAAAAAACCATGCATTTCAAAGATTCATTGTTCTAAAGCACTTTTTACGTAACGATAACAAAAAAAATACTTGCATCCCTTTCTGATACACAATTAGGTGTCTTTTAATTAATAATCTAGGAATTTGCATGGTTTTTTATATATTTTACTAACAAAGGAATGAACGGAAAGTTACAGACGTTCCCATTTAATTTTCTAAGACTTATTCAGATCAAATACAAAAATTTGTGCATTATTTTGATAATTTTCCCAACAGTCCACATTGCAAACTTATTTGCTTATACAAAAATGCATATAAAACGTTGCATTTAAAAAATTCACACTTTCAATTCAAAGTTTTACGTAAATTTAGAAAAAGAGGTCTAACTCTGACATGGTAACAAACAGTTCAATTAGCAAATTTATATAAAATATTAATTTTAAACTATATCATTGACAAAGGGAATGAATGGAAAATTGCAGCTGTTCATATTTAATTTTCTAAACCTTCTACCNTTTCTCAACATACCACTTTGAAAACAATTTTATATAAAAAAAGCAATTTTTAAACTATATCATTAGCAAAGGAAATTATATTTACTAAAAGATAATTATTATTCTGATAATTTTCCCAACATTCCACTTTGTAAACGTATTTCTTTATAGAAAAATGCACAAAAAACGATGCACTTCAAACATTTGTGAGTCTAAATCAAAGTCCTACGTAAATACTTTGAAAAAATACCTAAACCCTACATACAACATGGTAAAAGACAAATTAATTAATAATATACGTTTTTTAACTATATTACTAACAAAGGAATAGCATGGAAAATTAAGGGTGTTCATGTTTAATTTTCAAAAACATTTTCAGTTTAAACACAGAAAGATGTTTTTGCAAAATTCTATTTCTTATTTGTTCTTACTAAAAAAGCATAGAAAATGTTGCATGTGATAGAGCCATGATTAATTCAAAGATTTACGTGAATATTAGAAAGGAATATTTGTAATCTACATCCAATGTTAAAGGAGTATCATCACATTGATAATGAGCAAAGGACAAGGACAATGTAATACATCAACTGCTTATATCTAACAGTCTAACACATCTTCAGTATGTACATGGTGTCCACATTGAGTTTTCTAATGTCTCCAGTCTAGCTATAAAAAGATTTATATTATTAAGATATTCCCAACATTCTTCATTACATACTTGCCCAATCACACAAAAATCAATATGAATGCTTGAATCATAAATATTAAAAATTCTCCTCAAATATTATACACAACCACTCAACAAGTCTCTTAATTAACTTAAAAAGGATTTAAAATAATAAAGGAAATGAAACCAAAAGTACTCCATGATTTAAGACAAGATTATAAGTTCAAATTGTTAAAACAATAAATTAACTGTTCATTTGGCTTCTATATTCCTTTACATTTATGATAAGAAAAACATATTTCAGAATTTAGGTAATACTTTCATTCACTCAATATGAAATATGCTGCTAATAATGGGAAAATACAAAAAAAGCCAGCAGAATTCTAAAACTGGTCAAGTCTGACCACTAAAACAGTTGTGTACTACAGTGGTCCTAAAAAGAAACAAGTAAAAAATGTAAAAACTCATTAAACTCTGTATTAGAGTCAAAAAAGGCCATTTTTACCATTTTAATAAAAAGCATGTTACCAAACAGAATTAATGAAAAATGTTGTAGCATGTTCAATAGTTATTTACCGTAATATGGCTGAACTTTGCACCAACTTGAGTACATGCTGCCTTCACTTCTTCTAAGGCTTTTTTACGGTCAGCTGCTTGATGGTCTGTTTCAGTCAAATCCATAATGCAAACAACATCCATTTGTTGTTGTTTATTATTACTCTGACTGCCTATTTGCACTGTGTTTCCTGTATTTCCTGAATTTCCTGCAGTTCCTGTATTTGTTGTGTTTCCTACGTTTCCTGTGTTTCCTGATAAATCAGAGTGTGACCCCACTGACTCAGTCATACTTCGGTTCTCTAAAATGTTATATTTTCATTCATGTTTCTTACACATTAAAAAAGGAACAGACAATTACCTGGGTCAGGTTCAATAGTGAATGTTAATTGGGATGACATTGTAAATATAAATTAAATAATAATTAAATGAAAATAAACCAAACTATCCATGCATTTAGGTTTGCAAAGTAGTTTGGAGAGTGTAAAACCCTTAGAATGATAGGAACTTAACAATCAGATACTCTTAAGATAAATCGAACGAAAATCGAAACACATTCGCACTGAACGCTCTTCTCACATAAACTAAACGAACAAGGAGATGGATTTGTCCTGAGAAATCGCTTTTGACATAAAAAATCTAATAAAAAAACGTCATTATCTTACTGACATTGTATGACACTGATCAGGAATATATGTTCACATTTGGCCAATTTCCAAATTAATTTGATGCAACTTTGTAATATAAACACGAAAACAGCTCACATTTTCGTTAATATTGCCCTTAAACTGTAAAAATAGGGTGAATGAATGCAATTTGCAGGTTATATTTACTTCAAAATTGTTAGTTATGCAACTTGCTATTCACAGAAGCTTGGGGATTACATACTCCCTCCCCTTTCATCAGAAATTACAAGAAAATAGAACACTAACAAGTTTGGTGTAAGTTGGGTTGCTAACAGTAATGTCTATAATTCACAGTCTCTAATTTTCCAGTATAACGAAAAGAAAAAGGTAATTTACCTTGTAAATAGAATATTATTGTGATAAAAAAAAAGTCTAATTAAGAATTTAATTTTTAGTTATGAATTTCTGTAGATTTCACAAAATATTAATTTTATTATTTGCAAAGGATAATAAGGGCAGAAATATACTTGTTATTGGGAAAATTCATTTTGTTTCTAATCTTTCTTAAAACATTTAATTTCTTGTAATATTGATGCATCAAAACAATAAAAAGGCATTGTAATTAAAGATAAAGTAAACTGACACATGTGTTTGCCAGTACAAGGAAACACAATGGTTTTTAATTGAGTCTATATAAAATAAAATTCTGTTAAATGTTAAAAATTAAATATAATTAATGAAGATACTGACGCAAACTGAAGGGGTAAAAACCATTTATTGCTTTGCATAATCATACCAGCATGCGGCATTCTCTCTCTAACAAAATGACCTAAACTTTGAGCGTCCAAATTTTAAAAATAAGTCAAAAAGGAACCGAAATTAGGAATTATTTCCTGCGATTTCGAAAAAAACAAAATATCCGACACCTTAAGACCCCCTACTATGCTTTTTTATCATGTTATTTAATTGGCTCGAACCACTGCAAAGAGCGAAATTTGGAACATCCAAATTGGTTAAATAGGAGACGAATTATGTGTTGTTTTCTTTAATTTACAAAAGCACCCTTTCGCCATCTTACGACACCCTAATATCGTCTTTTTATATCTTATAAATTTAAATTTAATTTTTTCCAAAATTCCATAGTTTTAAGCGCGATTTCGCTCACGTTAATGTCCTAAGTACATGTCAAAGATCATTATCGACGACCATATAAAACTAATTTTTCTATCCCTCGGGAAGAT
>NW_020438970.1:21889-70369 GCF_000699045.2 Agrilus planipennis | reverse complement strand
TTTCTTTTGTTTTATTGCTGTATTACAAATGTTGCCAGGTGTTTTTACATAAAACTCCAAATAACCAACACTAAATTTGTGTTAAGAAATGATTAAGAACACATAATCTTACGTAATTAAACCTGTATTAATTGGCTATGTTCTAATTAAAAAATATGTATTTTTGACTTTCTAAAACCATCGTTTTATTCTGACCAAGCTTTGCTTTAATTTCCTTTTCAAATTGCAATGGAAATAAAGTGATGATTAAAACAATTGCTAGACTTATTTTGTTTAGTATTAGTTGTCTACTTAATTAGTAGAGTTATGCCTTTGCAGCTTAACTACGTTCGCGAAGGCCGACTTAAAGTTGGAATAATTATCCGGAACGGAAACGAAAAAATGATCCCTGCGATCGTCCATTATATTCACCTTTTTATTGTTTGTTACACTTCTGTTGTATTATGTATTGGCTTATCTGCATTCGTGTAAAATATAATAATATTTTCCTTGAGCTTATTAAAATTTTTCGTAAAAAGTCTATCCATTCAAGGCAAAAATATTAACATTATGTATAATAGTAAAATTTTTGACGTTCAGCTGTTTACAACGACTGGAAGAAAGAAACAAAGGGTTGCCTTATATTAATCAGATCACTAGATTCAAGAATTGGGTTGAGTTCCTTTTGTTTTACAACTGTTTTCCTTTTGTTTTCAATTGTTCGCGCTCATATACCTAATGACAACGAAATACTTAATCGATTTTGTTTCGTTTCAAAACTTCCTGCGTTTTGTTTCTGATATGAAGTAAAAAAAAATGTAATTCAGGCTCTATTGTTAAGGAATTTTTATTATTGACAACATGCTAATAATAGCAAAACTTTTATTAGGAAGTCTTTCGTTTGTCATTAAATATATTTTACAATCGAAACAACAGGAAGACATTGGCAACAAATATTTTTTAACCACTGTCATCACATACAAATTTCCTAATCACTGTAGAATTGTTAGTATTTTTAACAAACGGATGAGTCAGTTGTTTTACAAATTGATCTAAATTATTAAGTAATTTTTGAACCAGTAGTCAACAAATAATAATTATTATTATTCGTAATTACCTATAAGTAGAATGAAAAAAACTGTGAAACGTTAAAAGTTGCTAATTCATTATTTATGAACTATATGCGATTCGAAAACTAAGTTTACTAAAAATACCTCTCGAGTCCTCGAATAAGACTTGGCTCGTATGGCATAGTAATAAACTTGGTTTTGACGGTTTTTATTTGAAAAGTTACCAGACTCTACTTCGTCGTGTTTTGGCATTGGGGTTTTGAGGTTTGTGGGAATTTTACGAGTCTTGGTCTTCTCCTGATCTTGATCTTGGTTTTGCTTGGTTTATAGTTCTCATCTTGGTCATGTGAGCACAGCTAAATTGTGGTCTCAATCTTGGTCATACTCATTTATAGGTTTGGTTTTGATGGTGCATGCACAGCTAAATCTTGGTCTTCATGTTGGTCTTATTAATTTATTCTTTTGGTCTTGATCGTACAAGTACAGCTAAAACTTGGTCTTAATCTTGGTCTTACTCATTTATAAGTTTGGTCTTGATCGTACAAGTACAGCTAAAACTTGGTCTTAATCTTGGTCTTACTAATTTACAGTTTTGGTTTTGGCCGTGTGAGCACAGCTAAATGTTGGTCTTAATCTTGGTCTTACGCATTTGTTAAGTCTTGGTCTTGATCATGACTTTGTTAGATGTTCAAAACCAAGACAAGACCAAAACAATTTTTGTCCATTACTATTCATTACGTACTATTCAAATTTTGTTTGGCATGCCTAAAAGTGAACGTAAATTTTTGGCGATCTCTCTCTCACGTTAGAAAATATTGTGGAAGTAATCGAAAGTGACAAGTTGCGAACTTGTAAAAGTTTTCCTTGTGATTTGCAAGAACGAGGTCCTTTTCGAAGCCAAACGTTTGTACTCTCTAAGTTTAGAATGAAAACTGTTTTAAGGAAATGTAAAGGTCGCACGTAAACATAAATTTTTTTGCTTACCTACACGTAGGTATCTTTAACAGATCTATTCGGTAGACCTATCAATCTCTTTATAGCCTTTGGGGATGTTCGCGTTATTCCTAACATATAATAACATAATGGTAGATTTATACCAACAACCAACAAATCCTTGGATAACTGGAGCAATTATTTGTCGTTTATTCGAAAATACCTTCGATTCATTAAATTGCATTGTTGCTTGCAATTGTTTTAACGTTTGTCTTTTGTTCGATAACAATTAGATTGCTTTTAAAATATCATTTGCAGTACGTACGGCCATTAAAACAGAACACCAGTCGGAAGTATATCAAAGCACTTTTTCTTTTGTTTGTTTCTTGTAACTAATTAAAGTTGACTTCAAAAGTATGTAAATTTATTTAAAAGTGAAAACATGTCAGTATCAGTGGGACGTGGCAATTGAATACTATCAATTATTATTTAAATATTTATTATTGATATTTAATATTGAAGGGGATGATGACATTCCAAAACTGTTTGGCATCTAATTTATTTTCAATTTTCAAAAAACTACCCAACACGAAGAAAAATTTAAAATTTTCTTTTATTGATAAAAAGATCGCATGCCTATTGTTTTTGGTATATGACTATTTCTGCTTTATTTCTTTAATTCGTTCTAATGTGGTTTTAGTAATTATTTACACGGTTTTTGGCTAATTAAGGGAGAAACCGGACATTACAGGCAATCTGTACTGTAATTGATTAGGAGTTTACCAAAACTACTACTTGTTATCATAAAGTTGCTTTATTTTTGCTAAAATTGTTTGGACAATAATAAGCTTGTTAATTAATTATCAAACAAATTGTAAGACCTCGTTACAGATTAATTAAAAATTACAGTAATAAACTTATCGAAAACAAGACAGTTTGATACATGGCACTTGGCATATTCCATACAGCAAATCTTCTGACCTTAAACTATCATTACTCCTAGTTGTTATTATTTGGAGCGACATGCGTGAAATGCATCGATTATACCAANCTTCATAATCAAATAAAGGAAAAATATATATTAATAATTCACAACAAACAACAAAGAAAGAAACCAAGTTTGTAAACTCTTAGTATTTAAGCTAATTTTGTAACAATTTTAATCAGAATATCTTCACCTGAAGAAGCCAATGTTTTGGCGAAACAGTTGTTGTGAACTATTAATATATATTTGTTTGAAACATTACTTTCGTTTCCTTTATTTTGAGAGTAAAAAGTATTAGGTTTTGTGTGTAGATTAACAAATTTCTAGATAATTCTACTTTGTGGTAATTCATCTCTTTAATAGAATAAAAATAACGCTTAATTTACTTTATTAACCCTAATCGTAACTATAGCCACAACTGAGTGCAAATAAAGTGATAATAATATAATAATTTCTGAAACTATTTTATTATTGCATTTGTTATTATTTTATCATTTATTTTGTAAAATCTGCACAGTATTAAGATCAATATTTTTTTTCTTACAATTAGTGCTACATTGGCGTATTGAATAGTTATTTACATTGTACTAAAAGTGACTATAGATTTATACAGGGAAATTTCCGCAATATGTACAAGAAAAATCTTGTAAAAAGAGTTTACTGTATGTATTTACATATTAATTTTTAAACACACTGCAATCCGATAATTAAAAATACGTATGTTCAAAATCAAAATGCACGATGTACAGGGTAAAAAGACATACATTCTATGCTTATAAAAAGCTAAAACTGCTGGTTGAATCCTGAATTAATATCTACACACACATATATGTAAAACACATATCCAGGATAATCTTAAGGAGACGAAGTCTCCCGAATTTCACTAATTCTTGTAAGCATATCTATGAGAAAATTTTTAAAATTTACCAAAAACATTTCGAATGTGTCGACGTATGAAAAAAATTAAACTTAGGTACATAAAAATTTTTTTTTTTAGATGTCGAATTATGAATTAATTTTCATAAAATATATCGATTTTAGGATATGAGATAAAGTAGAAGTTTGAAGAAGTTTATTTCTATTAAAAAGGTTGTCTTTGATATTTTGTATTGTTTGCCAGCATACTAAAAAAACATCTAGGCATTCTGTAAAGTACCTGAATAGGTAAATATTATTTGCGTTTAAAGTCATTTTGACTACAAACAATTTTTTAGTGATTATTATATGCGTTTTAATCGTCCACTATATTAATATTAGGTAGGGTTAATTATTGTCATTTCTTTTTACTTTTTTTTAAATTAAATTAAACAAAAAAAATTAAAGTTTCACTTTCACTTGATTAAAATGCCCAATGTTTATGAAAACATCACCGTTATTTTTAAAATCTGTAATAACTAGTAATAAAGAAATAAAGATCTTATTTTGGGTATCGATTGTCTTTTGTTTTACGTAGATTTGAATCTTGGAAAAAATCCCCTTCAAAAAAAATCTCCAGAAGAAAATGTCCCTAGAAAAAATGCACCGTCGGAAAAAGACTCCTGGAAAATTCCTTCCAGAAAAAATCAAGTCAATTATTGAATTGTTATGATTCTAATAACTTTTTAGATGTAATTGTCATTGTATGACAGCCTTAGTTAAATTAAATGTTTCGTTTAAAATAATTTTTCGGATATTTACGTCGAAGGGGTATCCTTGAATATTTTCTAAACAAAGGATAAAGAAAATCCTTGCCACTGGTTTAAAAACAAGTGCATGAGGCTAGGTCCTGATTCATAACGAGGGTTAATTTTAGGGAATGACAAAATAATTTTGCCAGGGATAGTATGAAGGTAAAAACAATGAAAACCGTATATTTCCTTGATCCTGTCGATTTTTCTAGAATGGGCAGTCGTCATACCAAATCCATATAAATGAATGGTGGCACCTAGTTCCTAAAAGCTCAACACTAATGATACAGAAAGTGAAGGTTTTCTGTAAGACACAATATAATTGATAAGAGAGGATTCGAATCGTTCGACAGATTAATAAACTCGCGCAGATGTCTGTATGCGAAGCCATTTTAATAAATCGTAAACAACAACAACTAATCACCCATTTTTCGCGTTTAATGATTTTGGTGCTTTTTTATGTTGTAATATCCTACAGACTTGGTCCTAATTACTTAATTTTGATTGGTTTATCTTATGATTTGATTGTGCAATTACGGCGATAGTTCTTTTGTGCAATAACAAAGACTTTCATCTGCATCTTTTCATGCAGTTATCCCGTTCTCCAGCCAGCAAAGATTATTTACAATAATGGGTAAGTAATTTTATGAAATTTCTGTGTTTGCATATTTGTGAATTATTTGATTTATTACAAACGTAACGAAGATGTTCGTACAGTTAAACGCACAAAATGTGTGAAAATTCTATAATTTGTGATTTTGAAGTGTAAAGTTAGATATTAAGTGTTTTGATTTTCATTTTAGAGCCTTTTCTATACACACATAATAAGTTGTAAATGTTTTGTTTTTCGATTTTCCTAAATCGACTGTACAATTCGAAAGTTTGTTTTATAATTTTCTTAAAATATCATAGGTATCAATTTTAGGGTATGATATAAGGTAGAAATTGAAAGTTGGTTTTAAAACTTTTACCTAAAAAAATAAATTTATTTCTAGTATTATATCAAGAAAATTGTCTTTGATATTTTATATTGTTTGCCGGCATACTAAAAAACGTCTAGGCATTCTGTAAAGTACCTGAATGAGTAAAATTATTTGCATTTAAAATCATTTTGACTACAAACAATTTTTTAGTGATTATTCTACGTATCTTAATCGCCCACTGCATTAATATTAGATGGGGTTAATTATCGTCATTTCGTAAACTTTTTAAATTAAACAAAAAAATTAAGTTAAAATGTCCACCAAAATCGATAATTAACTCGATCCAATTTTTTAATCACTGACAAATATTTTTTAGATAATTCGCTAATGACTTAGCCCTACGAACCTTGCATTTCCGAACAAAAAAGATAATCAATAAACGCAATTCTTTCTTGGTTACTTTTTACGCTTTATAATTTAAATTTGCATACATTTTTAACTGCTCAGTTTAAATTAATTATCAATTTTTTCTATATGCATATTGAGCCTTGACAAATGGTACCTACTTACTGTCAACACGTACATATACACAGGAAAACAATTTTGAATGTGACAGTAGAGCGCAGAACAGAAAGATAACAAAATTTTTTCAATCATTAATGGTTACCCACTATTACTATAAACCTATTAGTATTCATTAATAGGAAGTGTGATATGCAATACATTATTTATTCGAGACCTTGCATACGTACTTAAAACCATTGGAGTGATAAGTATGCAACATTTTTTTTCTAAATTGTTTGTTGGCGTAAATGGAAAGCAAGGCCCGTATTAAGCCTTTAACTTGGCAATTTTTGTGTAATTGTTGGTACTTTATGGTTTTGTACATTGTTAATGAACTAGGATTAAAATTGCTTTTGTTTCTAATTGTATTCGTCGTTGAAATAAACAAATAAGCAACGAATACGAACTGTTTTAAAACAAAAACCTGTGTAACAATAATGCAAGCTATTTTTCTTTTTTTTTTATTATCAGTTTTACGTACTTTATTAGTTAAATTTGAGATTTTCTTAAATACGATCTGAAAAGTTGGAAAATAACAAATTGTGCATTATTTAATTGGATAATTTTATGGGTTTTTGTCTCAAAAACAAAACGTTTTGATACGAAGGTAAAATAGATAGTGAACTAGTTAAATTTGTTTAAAGGATATTGTGAAGGAATGAGATTGTTAAATTTATTCAAAATTGTAGGTCAAGAATTATTTAAATATATGGTTAATGATGATAATTGCATTGAAAGGTACAGGATCAAAAGCAATTTGCTAATTTAATTATTTTGACGTGTTATGAAACCTTAACAATATAAAAAGGAACAATTTTTCTATTTTATAATCAGTTACAGGTGTTTAAAGTTAACTTCCTCGTTTAATTAATAAAATGAATTGCGTAAAATAAAACTTAATTCACAATTAGATTTTACTAAATTGTAATTACAGGGGTTTGACCTTATCAGCACGTAAGTACATATTTATAAGTGTAGCCACTTGATAATCGTTTTCTGATAAAATTTAGCGTATCCCAAAGTGCATTTTTTCCGTGAATAAGTGCAAAATAAAATGAAAAAGGTAAGTGAAATGTATGTTCTTTAGCTTGGTAAAACAAAAGAATAAATTTCTTTTGTTTTATTGCTGTATTACAAATGTTGCCAGGTGTTTTTACATAAAACTCCAAATAACCAACACTAAATTTGTGTTAAGAAATGATTAAGAACACATAATCTTACGTAATTAAACCTGTATTAATTGGCTATGTTCTAATTAAAAAATATGTATTTTTGACTTTCTAAAACCATCGTTTTATTCTGACCAAGCTTTGCTTTAATTTCCTTTTCAAATTGCAATGGAAATAAAGTGATGATTAAAACAATTGCTAGACTTATTTTGTTTAGTATTAGTTGTCTACTTAATTAGTAGAGTTATGCCTTTGCAGCTTAACTACGTTCGCGAAGGCCGACTTAAAGTTGGAATAATTATCCGGAACGGAAACGAAAAAATGATCCCTGCGATCGTCCATTATATTCACCTTTTTATTGTTTGTTACACTTCTGTTGTATTATGTATTGGCTTATCTGCATTCGTGTAAAATATAATAATATTTTCCTTGAGCTTATTAAAATTTTTCGTAAAAAGTCTATCCATTCAAGGCAAAAATATTAACATTATGTATAATAGTAAAATTTTTGACGTTCAGCTGTTTACAACGACTGGAAGAAAGAAACAAAGGGTTGCCTTATATTAATCAGATCACTAGATTCAAGAATTGGGTTGAGTTCCTTTTGTTTTACAACTGTTTTCCTTTTGTTTTCAATTGTTCGCGCTCATATACCTAATGACAACGAAATACTTAATCGATTTTGTTTCGTTTCAAAACTTCCTGCGTTTTGTTTCTGATATGAAGTAAAAAAAAATGTAATTCAGGCTCTATTGTTAAGGAATTTTTATTATTGACAACATGCTAATAATAGCAAAACTTTTATTAGGAAGTCTTTCGTTTGTCATTAAATATATTTTACAATCGAAACAACAGGAAGACATTGGCAACAAATATTTTTTAACCACTGTCATCACATACAAATTTCCTAATCACTGTAGAATTGTTAGTATTTTTAACAAACGGATGAGTCAGTTGTTTTACAAATTGATCTAAATTATTAAGTAATTTTTGAACCAGTAGTCAACAAATAATAATTATTATTATTCGTAATTACCTATAAGTAGAATGAAAAAAACTGTGAAACGTTAAAAGTTGCTAATTCATTATTTATGAACTATATGCGATTCGAAAACTAAGTTTACTAAAAATACCTCTCGAGTCCTCGAATAAGACTTGGCTCGTATGGCATAGTAATAAACTTGGTTTTGACGGTTTTTATTTGAAAAGTTACCAGACTCTACTTCGTCGTGTTTTGGCATTGGGGTTTTGAGGTTTGTGGGAATTTTACGAGTCTTGGTCTTCTCCTGATCTTGATCTTGGTTTTGCTTGGTTTATAGTTCTCATCTTGGTCATGTGAGCACAGCTAAATTGTGGTCTCAATCTTGGTCATACTCATTTATAGGTTTGGTTTTGATGGTGCATGCACAGCTAAATCTTGGTCTTCATGTTGGTCTTATTAATTTATTCTTTTGGTCTTGATCGTACAAGTACAGCTAAAACTTGGTCTTAATCTTGGTCTTACTAATTTACAGTTTTGGTTTTGGCCGTGTGAGCACAGCTAAATGTTGGTCTTAATCTTGGTCTTACGCATTTGTTAAGTCTTGGTCTTGATCATGACTTTGTTAGATGTTCAAAACCAAGACAAGACCAAAACAATTTTTGTCCATTACTATTCATTACGTACTATTCAAATTTTGTTTGGCATGCCTAAAAGTGAACGTAAATTTTTGGCGATCTCTCTCTCACGTTAGAAAATATTGTGGAAGTAATCGAAAGTGACAAGTTGCGAACTTGTAAAAGTTTTCCTTGTGATTTGCAAGAACGAGGTCCTTTTCGAAGCCAAACGTTTGTACTCTCTAAGTTTAGAATGAAAACTGTTTTAAGGAAATGTAAAGGTCGCACGTAAACATAAATTTTTTTGCTTACCTACACGTAGGTATCTTTAACAGATCTATTCGGTAGACCTATCAATCTCTTTATAGCCTTTGGGGATGTTCGCGTTATTCCTAACATATAATAACATAATGGTAGATTTATACCAACAACCAACAAATCCTTGGATAACTGGAGCAATTATTTGTCGTTTATTCGAAAATACCTTCGATTCATTAAATTGCATTGTTGCTTGCAATTGTTTTAACGTTTGTCTTTTGTTCGATAACAATTAGATTGCTTTTAAAATATCATTTGCAGTACGTACGGCCATTAAAACAGAACACCAGTCGGAAGTATATCAAAGCACTTTTTCTTTTGTTTGTTTCTTGTAACTAATTAAAGTTGACTTCAAAAGTATGTAAATTTATTTAAAAGTGAAAACATGTCAGTATCAGTGGGACGTGGCAATTGAATACTATCAATTATTATTTAAATATTTATTATTGATATTTAATATTGAAGGGGATGATGACATTCCAAAACTGTTTGGCATCTAATTTATTTTCAATTTTCAAAAAACTACCCAACACGAAGAAAAATTTAAAATTTTCTTTTATTGATAAAAAGATCGCATGCCTATTGTTTTTGGTATATGACTATTTCTGCTTTATTTCTTTAATTCGTTCTAATGTGGTTTTAGTAATTATTTACACGGTTTTTGGCTAATTAAGGGAGAAACCGGACATTACAGGCAATCTGTACTGTAATTGATTAGGAGTTTACCAAAACTACTACTTGTTATCATAAAGTTGCTTTATTTTTGCTAAAATTGTTTGGACAATAATAAGCTTGTTAATTAATTATCAAACAAATTGTAAGACCTCGTTACAGATTAATTAAAAATTACAGTAATAAACTTATCGAAAACAAGACAGTTTGATACATGGCACTTGGCATATTCCATACAGCAAATCTTCTGACCTTAAACTATCATTACTCCTAGTTGTTATTATTTGGAGCGACATGCGTGAAATGCATCGATTATACCAACTTTTATTATTATGACTATAAAATAGCGCTAGAAAATCTTAAGGTTGCACTAAAGACTAAACGATAGAATTAATATGAAGGTGAAGGTCAAAAAATAATAAATTCAGAACGATATTTGCACCTAAACGTGATATATTTACGGCAATTAGAACATTAGACTCTGTTTTGTTTTCTGATATACTTGCTTTTTGTTTTTTCGATTGTTTATCCGTTAAATTTATAGCAATTAGATTCACTTGTTCTTTTAATATCGTCTTTTTTTTATCGTTATCATTTTTTGTTTTTCTATTTTGTTTCGTAATTTTTCATTTTTTTTATCGTCACATTGTATGACAATTGATGATTGTGTTAGGTTTCAAATTTTTTGTTTTGCAATTTATTTTGTTTTCGATACGAAGGCTGAGTGAAGCGATAGTCATCTTTACATTTAAAGTATCTTTTGAAATAGTAGCATTTCTCAAAACGTTTTCACCTTCGGTGACGTCAGGGTAACAGGCACATGTAGAAGATCTGAATTTTTGTAATCGTGTGATTCTACGATGTTTGGCCTTAGTGGAATAAAGCACTCGCAGTGAGATCAAACTAAAATTCGTCTCCCAGTCGAGGCCAATTATGGAAAACGTCGGGAAAAAATTAACCGATGATACGCTACCTGTCTTTGACGCATAGACAGACATTGCTTCATTGGCAAAAGATTAACGTCCATTACTTGCGCTTTATAATCAGCTATTAATTATATTATTGGAAGGTTACTATCTATACTAAAAAAAAAATCAGTGTTGCAAAACCCGTGTGTTTATTAAAAATAAATTAACGTTTAAGTATGTATACTTAGTTGTAATTAAAATTTAACGACACCGAAATTACTCTTTAGAATTGACTTGCTATAATATTTCTACAAACTAATCAAAATATTTTGTCAAAATACATAGAACATTTTTAGGAAATATACTAAGCATTTATGGAGTACTTAATAGTACTACTGTCTCACTACACACTAGCATCATCAATTAGCATTAGTTTTAGACAAATGTACTATATTCGATTAAATTTCTTAAAATTTTTGTGTTTTTGACAACCCCATACGTTAAAACTGATATCAGAAGTGACTTGTTTGGTATGAAACAAAACGACGGACGCCGACGTCCTACGGCGACGCCGAAAGTGAATTTCCTCGGCGTGAGCCGTCGTCATAGACGTAGCCGTGGGCCACGGTCCGCGACCTCGGCTGTCGAGGCTGCACTTGGGTATATATAATGGTATTTGCCGCCCTGCTCGCTAGTATTTCACTCCTGCTACAATTCACGCGGCCCGCACGACGACGTTTCGCTGCACTCTATGTTCCTCTTCCTCTTCTTCTAACCATAAGCACTATTACTTCCTCCACCTCTTCGAAGACGTCGTCCACCACTGGTGTTAGTTGCCGTGTCTCACGTCCGTCCGATACCATCATCTTGCAATTCGGTCCTCAACTTGATGTCCATCATGCACATAGTAAGTGACTTTCTCTGCGTAAGTGCGCTGTTGTGATTGTCGGGGTTGGTCGTCCTGGAGGACGCGGATGTCCTCCGGTCGATAACCACCAGGAGTGCAGTGCAAGTTAAAATGGGGTTTGATTGCCAATAGAAATCTGGAATTTTAATGTTTTGTGATCTTACCTTTGAAATTAATTAATGTAGTAGTTGACGACAATTGATAGGCAAGTTTGTTTTTTTGAATGTAATTTTTAATACTTACCGTGAAACTTCTTTTTTTTAAATGATAAACATAAGTTTAGTAAACTATTCAAAAAATTTCAAAATTACAATTTATAAAGATTCCAAATTCCTATATTATAAAATTGTTTCAAATACTTTCCAATTTTAGTTTATTATTGATTTAAAACTACACTTGAAAGTCTTTAAAAGATTCTAAAATTCTTCTATGGGTAAATATTAATTTATGCGTTTCAGTCTGAGTTAATTTCTGAAGTGTTTAGAAAATATATTATGCATGGTATGAACCCGCATAAATAGTGCTTTATTTTAGTTTATTAAAAACTTCGATTTACTTTTCGTAAACTATTTTTTATGACAATATCCAATCAAAACAGTTTTCAGCAAAGTAGAAAACGAAAGAAGATTACAAAATTTATTTATTTTCTGCATAGAATGTGATTTGCATAACAATATTATCGGTGAATTAATTTATTGTATGTTAAATTGAGTTGTTCGCAAATTACAATAGAAAAACCTGTCAGCTTTCACGAAACAATCAATCCATAAACGTTTTCTGTCAGAGACGTTCTTTCTCTGTTTCTGATAGGTAGCACTAATATAAGTCGATCATGTCAATTTGGTAGCCGTAACATTAGATTTACAAATTTGAAAGCGCCAGTTTCTAAAAGATAACAATCGCTTTGTGTGGTGTTTTAACCGTAACACGACTCCTCCTATTCCATACGTATGTAATAATTAATTGATACACATGTATATATGTACATATCTGTAGGGTGTTACAGGCGGCAAACAAAAATGAAAGTAAAATTGTAAGAAGCATTCCAAAAATTCGCCGAACGGTAGACAATTATGCGTAGACACAAAAAAAAAACGCTAATCACTTTTTTTTTTCGTTGTAGATCAAAATCAATAACGAAATTAACAATGTAATTGCTGTTGAAACGATTATTTCCTTAGAAAGGAAACACGTGTTTACGTATCAGCTACTTAATTAATTAATTGTAGTAATTGATAAACAACGAATATTATGCATCACTATTGATATCGCTTATGTACTATATCCCTGGATTTGGGCAGGTTGCATTGGGACACCGAATGCAGCCTGTCGGCGCCATCGGGAAACTCTAATCGTTCCTCAAGGTATTTTCTCACTTCCGTCCTGGTGAACGAGAATTGTAGGGTGTCAACTACGTCTCCTACCATTTCTAATTCGACACACAGAGGACATGGACTTGTTGAAGTGTAATCGTCCACCTGGACGTTCTCGAATAGTGACTTTTCTGCCTTAATAATCGTCCCTTGTGCTTTCCTAACGTCTGCGGACTGTTGCTTGTAAAATGCAGCCAGTATGTATTTACGAAATTGCTGTTCAACCGCTTCCAAGTACAAAATCACGTTATACTTATTCGGGGTGGAGTTATCTGACAGTAAACTGAGAAAAGGGGTGTCGTCACACTCAGCTTTCTCAAACAGGTTCCGTATCGCTTCAAAGATTTGACGCAGTTTTCCGTCTTGTTCTCTTGTCTTCGTTTCAGCGGCGTCTGCTTCTTCGATGGATTTCTTAAGTCTTTCCTCTAGATTTGCTAGTAATTGTTCGTGATTTTTGGATATATTTTTGTGCTTTGCCTGGAGTTGTTCGATATTTGTTTGTGTTTCTCGAAGGGCATTGCCCGTTTCTTCAATTTCATCGTTCAGACGTACGATAAGATTGAATTTAGAGAAGTTTGCGATGTCCTCTTTGAGAAATCCCTGCATGACGACAGGCAGTTCTTTTGCATGTGTTAATTCTGTTATTGCGTCCAGTACGTGTTCGTATGCAGTGCGTTTGATTTGGAGAGCTATTGTGTGGGCTCGTTTAGTCTTTTGGGCTGTTTGTTTCAGGTCGTCCGTGTGCCTCTTGATTTGTTTGGTTCTTATGAAATTTGAAAGTTTACACCGATGATCCAAATTGCGCTCCAATGCAGACTGGGAATCCACGTCCCTGTTGAAGTCACTGTAAGCCCTTGAACGTAAAAACTTCAGTTTTTGTATGCATTCGTCTCTGGCGTTGTATGTGACAGTGCATTGTTGAAAGAGATCCATCAACACCTTTTTACCTTTATACAGTTTACTGATCATTTTTTCCCATGATGTGTTGAAGCGATTCCGTTCGTTTATCAAATCGATTATTTCTTCCCTCAGTTTTTGATTTTCTCCTGTTATTGCCCCTAATTTCTCGTTTTGGGTTTCTAGTTTTTTCTCAAGACGTTCGATTTGGTAGTTACTCTGCTGAATCTTCTTCTGATGCTTCAAATCAGTAACTCGGCTGGCCCTTAACTTTTTTATATTTTTCTCTGTCATTCTAATTTGCTGTTCTAGTCCGCTGTTGTTACTTCTTGCCTGTTTTATTTTCTCGTCCAGTTTGTTGCTCTCTCTCATCAGTTTTTTGATTTTTAACGCGTTTTCAATATCCTGCTCCCTTTTCGGGTCGCACGTTGCGACCGCGAGATCCAAGTTTACGGTTTTGTGTTCCTTTTTGAATATCTTGATCACCTTTTTCATTTTGGCCAAATTCCTGTCGGTTCCTTTGAGCAGCGCCCAATGTTCCTTGTCACAAATTTTGTATTCCCTCCTCAAACGATTCAGGTCTTTCTCGTTATCCAGTTCAACCTCCAACATTTCGTCATCGTCATATTCCCCCCGTTTCCCACAGGCCAACATTCTTTTGTAAATACTCATTTTAAATTTTTGTTATTATATATATCGGAACTCCCCACAAACCTCTAAAATTCCCACCCCTTTTTTAAGAAATTCCAACCCTTCACATTGACATTACCACTACTCAATATTACAGACAAATGACGTACTTCCTTGACGTCAAACTATTGGCAGTATCTTATCTATAGAAATCCAAATTCATCTTTTCAAACGGTTTAATATTAAGGCATAAAATGGCCACAATAACAACTTAATAAACTCTTAAATTCACTGGTATCGTTTCTGGACTATTTCTCTTGACTTGGGTAGATTGCAGTTCGATACAGAATGCAACCTGTCCATGCCATCTGGTAACTGCAACCGTTGTTCTAAAAATTGTGCGACCTCCTCCTTCGTCTGGGCGAATTGTAGGATGTCGATAACGTCGCTGACCATTTCTTGTTCGACGCACAGTGGACAGGGGTTCTCATCGACAATTTCGGACAGATCTAAAGGCGGTGGATAATGCTTATCGGGTTGAATGACCCATCCGTCCGCCCCATGATGTCTCTTCTCCATCTTTTGTTTGAAGATAGCCTGCAGGACCATTTCGTACAATTTTGCCTGGATCGCCTCGAGATGCAGCAGGACGTTGTAGCCATTGATGGACGAGTTTTCGCCCAGCAGCGCCAAAAAGGGCGAATTGTCGCATTTACACATACCAAATAATCTGGCGATGCCGTTGAAGATTTCGCCGAGACATCCGTCTTTCCTTTGTATCTCTTCCATTTGCTGAGCGATTTCTTCCTCCAGCTGTTCCGCAGTAGACGCCAGTTTTTCGAATTTGCTTTTTTGTAACTCGGCCATGCTGTCGCGAATCTGCTGGCGCTTCTCTATCTCCGTCGATAGGGTCGTCAGTGTCTTGCCGATCTCTTCAATTTCGATATTCATGTGAGAGATGAGAGTGAATTGCGAATCGTTTATGGTCTGTTGTTTCGCGAAGCAGACCGTTATCGAATTGATGTCAGTCTGTCCTGTGAGGTCCTGGATGTCCGAAATAATTGTGGAATATAAAGACCTCTGTATCGTCATCTTTCCAAATTTTTCCCGCTTCTTGCTCGCTGCTATTTGTTCCAAGTCTAACATTCTTCGCATTTGTTGTTTCGTTTCGATGAAATTGGAGAGTTTGTTGTTGTCGTCCAACAGATACTGCAGCTTGGTCATCTCCTCGCGATTAATTTGAAGATCATTGTAAACCTTATGCCGCAGCGCGTCCAAACTTGCTACCCATTCGCCTCTCTTGTCGTATGCCACGGTTGCCTGTTGAAACAGATCCAGCAGGCATTTTTTCCTTCTAAACATGCTCATTATCTGATGCTCCCATTTGATGTTAAAAGAGGCTCTCTCGTTCAGAAGGTGATCTATTTGTTCTCTGAGTTTCAGATTTTCTGCAGTTATTACACCAATCTTCTTTTGTTGACAATCTAACCGATTTTCCAGCTTTTCCACTGTCCTCAAGCTCTCCATGTTCTTTTGTTGGAACAAAAAATCGGTCAACCGACTATTACGAAGTCGCTGAACGTCTCTACCGATCCTACGTATTTGATCTTCGGTCTCGCGGATGTCTGTGAGACGCTGTTTGATTTTTCCGTGGAGTATTTTGTTTTCTTGGACCATGGTTTTTATTGTCTTTTCGATTTCGCGATCTCCCCGCACTTTGGAAGTGGACATGGCAATATCCAGATCGGACGACACGTTCATTTTTTCTTTCTTGAGAATATTTAAAACTCCCTTAAACTTTATCATTTTGGGATCGGTTCCCATGAGCAGGTTCCAATGGTCCCTGTTCATAAGCGTGTATTCCCTTTTGATGGCGGACAATTCCTTTTCTTCGTCCAGCTCCATTTCCAGGATTTCCTCCGGCGTGAACACCGTCCTGTGTTTGCATATCATCTCGTAATTGGCCATATTATAAATATCAGCTTCACAAAACTTACAAAAAAAAAGTACAAAAAAAAATGGGCAGTGTTTCAAAATGACGTTTACATTCAAAGTATAAAATAAAATCGCAGATTTCTTGATATCGTTGTACCCAAATTCCTGATACTTTGGCCACCATGTGAAACATATATACACAATTCAGACATCTTTCCGAAGTGAGTTAGTTTAATATGAAATATTATTCTGAAAATTCATTTTTGAATTTTATGCTTACTACACGCTACCTCCAAATTAATGAGGGAAAAATTGTTGCTGTTGTAACACCCCCGCCGGGAATCGAACCCGGGACCTTTGACTTTACGCACCAATGTTCTACCACTAAACTACGAGAGATGACAACAACAGAACAGAAAAAATGATTTCAAATTAATATTGCATATTAATCCACTATTAAGTAACTAACAATATCATAGGATTTCGTATATTTAATCGATATATAATTAAGTTAATAAAAACTGACGGATCGTTAACCTTGTAGGTCAGTTTGTCGTTGTTGCTGTTGTCACCTTTCGTAGTTTAGTGGTAGAACATTGGTGCGTAAAGCCAAAGGTCCCGGGTTCGATTCCCGGCGGGGGCGTGACAACAGCAACAATTTTTTCCTCATTAATTTGAGGTAGCGTGTACTGGGCAAAAAATTCAAAAATGAATTTTCAGAATAATATTTCACGGAAATAACTTTTTTGTTTTTATTTGTTTATTATCAACAAAAACGTTTCTAACAATTGGAAAAACGACTATACGTAAATAATTATAAAGCAACATGTAATTGTATAAAACCTAAGCATATGTACAAAATGATGACCCGTATTATTGATACCGTTTTTGTATGATCTCTCTGGATTTCGGGAGGTGACAGAACGAGACGGAATGTAAACTAAAAGCTCCATCGGGCAAGGCTAATCTATCAGACAAGTGAAGAGCGGCTTCCTCTTTCGTACGAGCAAACTGCAAGGTGTCAATAACATCACTGACCATTTCCTGCTCCACACATAGGGGACACGGATTCTTATCGACATACTCGTCAACATCAAGGGGCGGCGCATAGAATTTGTCCGTTTCTATGATCTTCGTTGGTGGCGCGTTCTTTTTCTTTTCAGTTTTCTGCTTGAACAACGCCGTCAAAACGACATCGTATATTTTGCTCTGGACCGCGTCCAAATACAACAGGACGTTGTACCGGTTGATGGTTTCGTTGTCGCCGAGGAGTTCCATGAACGGCGTCTTGCTGCATTTGATATTCGTGAAGACCCGGTCGACGGCCGCGAAAATGGTATCGAGATTTTGAGTTTTCTCCGCGAGTTCGGCCTCGGCTTCGTCCGCTTCTTGTGTCGCCTCTTCAAGTTTAAGCGTCAGCTCTTCGATCTTCTGCTCCTGCAGTTCGGCCCTGCGTTGATTGACTAACTGCTTCTCCTCGATTTCTGCTACCAATTCCTGTAAGCTCATGCCTATGTTGTCGATGTCCGCGTTTATGTGAGTGACCAGTAGGAAATTGGAATCGTTCTCGGCCTCTTGTTTCAGGAAAACGGCTCTCATCTGGTTCGTGTCCGTTTCTTGAGTCGCCGATTGTATTTCTGAAACTATTGCCATATACTGTTCGCACTTCTCCTGGTCCCGCAGTCGTTCCAAGCGCTTCCGTCTACGTGTTATTGCTTCTAGATCTTTCATGCATCTGATCTGCTGCTTCGTTTCGATGAAATCGGATAACTTTTCGTTATGATCCAGGAAGTGCTGGAGTTTGTTCATTTCCTCGCGGTCCATCACCAAGTCCTTATATACTTTTGATCGTAGCGCGTCCAGGGTGGCGACCCATTCGTCCCTCTTGTTATAGGCTACGGTCGCCTGTTGCAGAAGATCTAGGAGGCATTTTTTTCTCTTGTACATCCCGCCTACCTGTCGCTCCCACAGGACGTTGAAGAAGGTACGTTCGATTAGGAGGTGGTCGATTTCTTCTCTCAGTTTCCTGTTGTCGGAAGTAATTGTGCCGAATTTCTTCACTTGCATGTCTAGTCTGTTTTCCAGTTTTTCAACGGTCCTTTGACCTTCGATGTTCTTCTGCTGATACTGATCGTCCGTCAGTTGGGATATGCGAAGTTTCTGCAGTTCCCGATTGATTCTTCGTATTTGGTCTTCTGTCTCGCGAATATCGACAAGTTTGCGTTTTATTTGGTCTCGGAGAATCGTGTTCTCGTGTAACATCTCCTTCATCTGCGCCTGTACCTCCAGATCTTGAGCTACTTTAGCTTTAGACGTTGCAATCGTGTGATCGTTCGACACGTTCCTGCATTCTTTCTTCAGTATTTTGAGTACACTTTTGAACTTTACCATTTCGGCGTCGGAACCCAGAAGGAGGTTCCAATGGTCCCTGTTCATAAGCGTGTACTCCCTCTTGATGCCGGACAGTTCCTTTTCCTGTTCCAGCTCCATTTCCAGGATCTCCTCCGGCGTGAACACCGTCCTGTGCTTGCATATCATCTCGTAATTGGCCATCGTGAAAAAATAGTTTACAAAATGTCCAACGGTACAAAACTTGCAAAAGAATTATAAAAAACCTTGTGTCATATACCTGACATAAAATAATAATGGTAACCGTCGACTTCTTCGATCTATGTATTGGGATCCGTCGAATGGGTGGAGCCTAAAAACATGGCGCCGATTAGGGAAAATTTATCGTAGTTCCTATAGTGTACCGTGCAATTTCCAAGTTTTTAAATTACGATAAAATGATAAGTATTGACACAATATGTGATTGGGCTGACACAAAGCCTCGGAAAGGAAATTTCGTTGAAGGTGAGCGTGTTTTTAATGCCAATCACATTATAAAATTCGGAAATAACAAATCCGGAAGCTAACCTTCAAATTCCGTCAAGTTTACTGCTTACTTTTTACAAACTTCGGATTTAAAAAGTGATTCACGTTATATAATTGGTGAGGTGATTCTCTGGATGATTTAAGCAATATCATATCAATGACTTGCACGTGCAAAGCCGATTTAAGAGAACGTTGCAAACACATTATTGCAACTTTGTTGTATTGCAGCAGGTAGGTTCTTAACCTCAAAATACTTATATCGTATCATTAGAATTGTGTTAAATCAATTACACAGGAATAAATAATTTCTCACTTTATAATTTTAGTATGATTCTAGTTTTAAATATTAAGGTTACGGCTGATGGTAAATACTTGCTGAAATATAATCATGTGCATTAAAATGACGTGAACAAAATTTTATTCCGGAATTCGCTTCTTTGATACCTACTGTTTTCATCCAAGCTTCTATTAGTTTACTTTTTTCTCTAATTTTCCGAATATATTTCTTACATATATAAAACGGTTAGTTTTTATTGGAAAGTAGTAAATGTAGGTGAAGAGTGAAGATCTACGTCTGAAGTGCTATTGCAGCTTTTCACTGAACATATTAACTTTTTATTTGATTTAACTTCAGAAGAAAACTTCGTCGACTCCATCAGCAAAAAAATTTTTACTTTTTTAACGTGTTTTACTATTTTAATAAACAATTTCACAATTTGCGTGCACAGTTCCTATGTAAACTTTTCCCTCATTCGAGTTATAAATTTTGCCACCAGATGGTGTATACCCATTTGACGGATCCCAATAATATATTTATTGATTGCTGATATGCGTAAGTACATTTTAAACAAATAGGGCTTAAAATAAAAGTAAATAAAAAAGTAGCATACATAAAACCTATACATACAAAAGTTAAAATAAGTACCGTAATCACTGGTATCGTTTCTGAATAATTTCTCTAGACTTCGGAAGATGACACAGTGATACGGAATGTAGACGATCCAAGCCGTCCGGTAAGGCGAGTCTTTCGACCAAAAACGTTTTCACCTCTTCCTTTGTAAAAGCAAACTGTAAAATGTCGATGACGTCGCTGACCATTTCTTGTTCGACGCACAGTGGACAAGGATTGTGACCAACATACGTTTCGACGTCCTGTGGCAACGGGAAGAATTTATCTTCCTTAATGACCAGCGCGACCCGTTTCGCATCCTGACCTTTTCGTTTCGTTGTCTTTTGTTTGTACAACGCGATAGCCATAATGTCGCAGATCTGTTCTTGCAACGTCTGCAGATACAGGAGCACGTTGTACTTGTGGATGTAGGTGTTGTCTCCCAGGAGAGCCAAGAACGGACCGCTGTCGCATTTGGTCTGGGCGAAGAGTTTTGCGATTGCATCGTAAATGCTTTGCAGTTTTTCTCCCATTTCATCCTGGGTAGCCGCGGCATCGTCTGCTTCTTGGGTTTTCGTTTCCAGTGTCTCCTCGAGCAGCGCCAATGTTGCTGGTTGACTTTCCTGCCGAGAAGCCCAGATCTGCTGATGCTCCTCAATGCTCTTTACCAAATCTTTCAGCTCACTTGATATTACTTCTATTTGGTCGTTGATGGCCAATATTAGTACGAGTTTCCTGAGTATTTCGTTTTCATCCCACTGGCTCATGCTGCAAATTTCTGCTACCTCGGGAGTGTTGAAATGGGTTTGTATTTCGGACAAAATCCCGATGTACAATTCCGACGTTTGTTCCATTTCCATTCGCATTTTTTCCCTCTTCAACCTGACTATCCTTTCGAGTCCTCTCATCACCCTGATTTGTTCCTTCGTCTCCATGAATCGGGACAGTTTCGTCTGGTGGTCGTGGACTCTCTCCAGTTCGCGCATTTCCACGCCATCTTTGACATAATCGACGTAGCATTTTTGTCGCAGGGCGTTCAGCGTCTGGACGCACTCGTCCCTTTGATTGTACGTCACCGTGGACTGCTCTACCAGATCCATGAATATTTTCTTGCCTTTGGCCACGTGACGGATAGCTCTTTCCCACAGGGTGTTAAAAGTGTTGCGCTCTTTCAGCAAGTGGTCAATTTCTTCCCTCAGGATTCGGTTTTGCCGCATGATGTTGCCGAACTTCTTAACTTGGATGTCCAGTTTGTTCTCTAAACCTTCAACGGTCCTTTGACCTTCGATGTTTTTCTTACTGTATTGCTCGTCGGTCAGTTGTTCCGTTCTCAACTTGATTACCGTCTTTTGGATTCTTCTTATTGTATCCTCGACTTCTCTAATTTCGGTTTTCTTCTTTTTGATTTCTGAATCCAGCTGACTGTTCTCCTTTACCATTTCCGCAATGGTGTCGAAGTTGTCGCTGTCCTGTTTCACCTTGTAGAAGGATGTGGCTATTGCTAAATCGGTACCAACATTCTTTTGTTCCTTCTTCAGGATTTTCAGGACTCTTTTTGTCTTGGTCGATTCAGCGTCGGTTCCCTTCAGAAGCGTCCAATAGTCTCTGTTTAACAGCCCATAGTTCCTTTGAATTCCTTTTAGCTCCGCTTCTTCTTGCAACTTTATTTGTAGTATCTCTTCGTCGGTCAGTTCCTTCCTGTGTTTACATATCAACTCGTAAGTCGCTTTCGCCATTTCTATCAATTATAAAACTCAATATTCAAAAACTAAAGACCAAGTCAATAATAAACATGTAAATATAATAAATGACATTACACTTGTCATATACCATATGATAGGTGAATTCTATGATTTAAAAATTAAAGAATATCGTTATTATTGCACGTTCTAGTTGCTTAATATTGATCGAGAACAAAAACCAACCTCTGGTGTGTAGAGCATGTAAATGTGTTTTGCATGTATCTGTTGGTGGCTCCACTTGGGCAGTGCATGTACAGTTGTTAATGTTTAAACAAAAAGAATGATTGTTATTTAACAAACGGAGAAAGTAAAAAGCAACGAAGCGCGGAGTCAAAATTTCAGATGAATATATTTTGTTAATTGTAAAAATGCAATACATACATTCGCATTGGTCAATTTGAATTTGCAGACGCAAACGTTTTACTTGTCCTAGTAATTAAATTTACTTTTAAATTAGCACACAGCATTTAACAGTTTCGTAAATAACTACGTGCTTTGTTTTGCGATTTGCGTTTAGGTATAATTTGTTGTTTCGCTAAAACAGGCATCTAAATAATTACTGATAACAAAAAATAAATAGGATAAAAACGAAAACGGCACTTGAAGGTTCAAATTATGCCTATATCCACACGGCTAATAAAAGGTAAAAGGCCCATTACCATTACCGACCATTAGATATCTCCCAACGAACCAGCGTAGCGTCCGTGTGTGGTGATTTTTTTAACGCGAACTTCCGCGTCATTCATTTTGTCTGTGCTCAGCGACCATGTCTTTTGAATGTATACGTATATCAGGATTGAGTTACGTAAAATGGAGTGATTTGTTTTATTTTCGACAGTAGTCACATTTTGGTCCAGCTGATATTTGAAAGTAGTATCTTTTCTTTAGCCGATTTTTTTTAGCTTAAAGGTTATTTATGGTTTGCTAAAGTTCTTTACGTAAAATGTATCAATTTTGCAACGAATTCATAACTGCACTTGCGATGAGGCCCTACGTACTAGTCGGATTTCCAATAAATAAATTTTTTAACAATAATAACGCAGTTTACAACGATAAAGGAATTTTAAGTGCTGATTCGTCTCCGAAAAAATTGTAAAGTCTTGGATTATAATTTGCCATACGACTCGGATAACACAGGTCTGCGATAAAAAAGTTTTTTGTATAAATTTATCTTAAGGATGCAAATGTTGGTCTATATTTTGCAAATATAAACTTTGTTTTAACGTATCACGTCACATTTTTTTTGTATGTAGATTAATATATGTATATGTATATAGCTCTATGAATACGCAAATTTATTATTTTTTTTTTACAAAATTCATTTTATAGCTTATATCTCTATTTAATACTCTCTGACTGAGCATTATATTGTCTTTTACTTTATTTTAGATAGTCTGAAAGCAACTATAGTCGTTTACACCGCCTGAAAAAAAAAATAGTTTATAGCGCGCCATATTGAGAGAGATATAATATTAACAATAATAATAAGAACAATTCAAATGTATTTTTTTACATTTGCCGACAATATACAACAGTTAAGCAAAGATTGAATTTAACAGACTTTGTAAAAAATCCTTATTAAGCTTACTTCAGGATGAAGTTGTAACCAAGATAAACACTGGGTTAAGATAAAATATGCCGGTTATGTGTTGAGGTGTTAATACAGTGGACTTATGGTAAATTAAAATCATTGTTATTCGGTATTTCTATGTCCAAATTAGAATGCAATTGGAAGTCGGAGTGAAAAATGTCATCAATACGAGTTTGAAAGAAGAAAGTATTGCTTCCACCACTTTACATTAAACTTGGTTTGATCAAACAGTTTGTAAAGGCATTTCGACTTGACCAACGGTGATTATTTCATGTTTAGATATCGAGGTCATGATTTATATAGGTTTTAAGCATATAAAAAAATCGTAAGGACACAAAAAATTACTTTTTAAGAAAAAAGTCAATTCAAAAATCGCGTTTTTTGTTTATTTTCGATCTTTCCATGCTTTAATATTGCCGGAGGTATTTTTAACCAACACCATCATAAAGAGCATCGTTAAAAACATAGTAACACTGGTTATCGAATATTTTTTCGTCGCACTCATTACGTGGCAAGGGTTCAAATGGAAATGTGTTCTCTGAGCATTTATGGGTTAATGTGACGTGGTATACACCATATGAATATCGTTTTCTATTACTTTTAAGACAATTACGACAAATATTAACAATTTAAGAAAAAACCTTTTCAAAAAAAAAATTTCGCAGACCTGTGTAATCATTGCAATATACGTATAATACATTTCATTTGTTTAAGAACCGTGACCGCCTGGCTAAATTACTGCAGCTATATATTCAAGCATTTACATTTTATAGATAGAGAGAGACAGAGATTAATATCTGTACTACTATAAGGATTTAGGAGAGTGCTGCAGGATATTTAAATACTGTGAAGCAGAAAAGTGAAAGAAACTTATGTTATTTTGGCAGTTCGTTCAAATTTCGCAATCGTGTGCTTTTCGACTAAAATATTGTGTAATTTTTGTTTCTTAATGATATTTGCAAAATTAGATACCAACGCCTTTCTATTACTGTCACCAGAACCATTTTTAATTTTAATGTAAATTTTTAAATGCTACAAATGTCATACAGCATGTAAACTGTTACAGATAACTATAAATCCAATCTATACTATATAGTTGTTGTTAAACAACTTGTTACATTATCGATTATCAACTCGTTTTCGAATAACTAATTCATTCCGAGGAGAAGATACAAAAGGGACAGTATCTATACCTATAGTTAACATTAAATTAAATTATATCAGACATTTAGTAACAGGCTAACAGTAGGTAAAGGCATTACAATATTTAATATACTCGTACCTATACAAATCCATTTTTTGTTTAGGGAATGTAACGTGTTGCAAATTTAATTATCCATAGAAAGGACAATATATCAGAACGTTACATTTTTTCGGAGTTTAGTTTTACATGCCTCTAAATTTTTACTTTCAAAATAATGTCTATAATGTGACTGGCTGCATACACCTTCTAAAAATAGCTGACCGATTCTATTATTGTTATAGTAATAGCTGTTAATATTTTTATGATTTTTGTGTCATAAATGTTAAGTATCTAATATTATGTATTATACACAATATGACTGTGACTAGGAGTTGTGCTGTTGTTACAAAACTCTAAAATCGCTGGATGAATTTTCATCGGCTTTC
Organism: Agrilus planipennis; assembly: GCF_000699045.2. Classification (NCBI taxonomy): domain Eukaryota; kingdom Metazoa; phylum Arthropoda; class Insecta; order Coleoptera; family Buprestidae; genus Agrilus; species Agrilus planipennis. The sequence continues at coordinate 45,118 of NW_020438970.1, read as the reverse complement.
TCTGTCTCATGTAAAGTATTATTATCATTTAATGACAATAGGTAATATTTGAATATCATTACCATTACGAATAATGAATTTCTTGTCATCAATGTACGTAACTAAACAAATGTACAACTTCGTTACCTACTAAAACCTTTCGTTCAGTAATCACTGTCAGTTTCTCTTGCTAGCACCATCTGTCTGTTTTCTTGAAATCACTGTTTGAACAAACGCTCTATATGTTAAATCGACCATGTGACGGACTGCAAAAATTATTTATTTATTTGTTTAATTAGCTCGTCGAGGACCAATCAAGGTCACGCATGATAAAGATAAAATATCGTTTACGAAAAACACACTCACACATATATGTACATAAAATACACCACGTACACTTTCGTTTGCCATATGCCATGCTATGATTTCTCTTTTTATACTTTTCCTTTAGCGCGAAAAATATCGACGATCATCAATTTGTTTATGTAAGCCTAATAAAAGAAAAAAAAACGCGTAAATTTTGAAAAGACAAAAACAAAGACTTCGTTCGCCAGGTGTCTTTTTTTGCAGTAATAAAATTGTAGAAGTTACGTATATAGGACAGAGTGGGAGATACGTTAGAACCAGAATAGTGTAACATCTAAAATTCTTTTCCTTTCTTTGTTTGGCTGTGTGTCATTTGGAGATGATACACGTACAATAGATAGATAATGGAGTAGTTGGATACGAGGTGAATGAAGTAGAGCGTCAACTGGTATTATGAATATTGTAGTGACCCAAATTTAGCAATTAGCAATAACAATACATAGAAATAGCCGGCTAGAACCGCAGCAAGTAATTATTCCAATTTATTAGTCATATTTGTTATCAGAAATTGGAGTAAATAGGTTTTTGAAAGTAATTTTTACGACCACTTGTGCAGTGACTTGGATTATTCTCATTATTATTTTACTTGTACCAAAGAAAGTTTTGAAAACAGGATCGCTTGGTCACGTTCTTCATCTAAAGTTGCTACCACACCTCTTCTATCGTTTGTTAATTAGTTTATTCGGTAAAAATATCGTTTACAACTTTTTAGATACCTACCGCTAGTGAAAAAGAAATTTCTGTCGAATGGTCGTCTATCTCATCAGACTCAAATCCATTAAGATTTCCACTCGTTTGTATGTTTCTGAAGCGACGACCTGAATTCTTTTAGTCGTCAAGTGTAAAAATCTTGGAGCATCGCGTAATACGTGTGCAATTAATTTGCATTATTTACATTTTTTCTACCCAATTACATCTAAGCCTGTATTCTTTTTCAGTCTTGATTTACGCACACGATTCCGTTGGCGTTGCGTGAACTGACGTAAGCTTTTGTTTCGACACAAGAAAAGAAAAGAACTTGCAGCACGCCTGCATAATAGTTGGTCATTTTAAACGGTTTTATTTCAGAACGGGCTTGCACAAGTGTTAATTTATGAGATATATATATATAACGTCAAATGTATGCAATTTGTTTATTGAATAGTCTAGATTTGTTATTGGTTCGTCTGAGGACGCTGCGTGACACGACAGAGGGATGGGGGTAAATTTATAGTGCATTCTCTACTAAGGGAATGTACTCATACTACGTGAGCCGTTCGGGATGGGGTGGGGGGTCATCAAAAATAACACGCATGGTCACAAAGGCAGGGGGGCGCTTACGTTTTCGACAAGTAAAGTCAATATTGTGAAGGAAAATCTTTTGTTTTTTCCAGCTATATTCAAAACTTTCTGTTTGCATAAAATGACTTGAAACAATATTTATGAATTACTATGTGAAAAGTAGAAGAGAAGGAGGGTCCTTATAGATACTACGGATGGTCACCAAAAGGGGAAGGGAGGTAAAAAATTGGTCACATAGTATGGATACAGGAATGTAACATTTATAAAAAAAAATTATTTACTCTTAAAACTTTGGTACAACATTTCTTGTTCAAACCATTTACTTTACCGAGTAAAATTACTGTGGCACTACGTAATAATCTTTATAATTGTTTTCGTTATTGCATAAAATAATAACAACGATTCGGTTTCAGTAAGGCGTTGGGCAATAGAACAATTATCACAAATAAAGTCGTTTTATGGTATTTAACTTCCTGTAATAGTCTATTATTTCATGGGAAAGCGCCGATCGAATGTGGATGCTTCCAACAGTTAATGTTATACAATTAGAAAATTTACCACGGAAGTAAAACATATCGGCGATATAATAAATAATAAAAGACGCTCAAAAGGTTTTGTTCGAGCTCTTGTACAGTTAGAGTTTCGTTTCCGCCACAGGGCATTCTTTCGATTTTAGAAAACGGAATGTGAATATCGGAGGACAATAATGGATAATACACACCTAAGTATAATACTTGTCATGTGTCATGTTGAGAGGTCGGAAGCGATTATGTTTTAATGGCAGCATTTTTGTGAGAAAATTACAGCTATTTTAATTGGCATTAAAAATTTATACGACTCAGTATTGCATCACACTTAATAAAAAGCTTAAACCATCGTCTAACTGTGTGTATACACAAGCACCGTTGTTAATGTAACGTAGTGCGTGGATATTAATTGCCTGGGAACCAAGGACTACAATTTAACTAACGATCTAGCTACCGGTGGCCATTAAAAAGAGCGTTCTTTTTTTTTTTTTTCTTCTTTCCTAATCTTATGTTGATGATGATGATGATGATGTGCATGAGCTGTAAGCGTAATCGTCTTTACGTGTACGACTAATTGAAAATCAGGCCAAGTTTACTTCGCCGTGATCGCGTCTACCTTGACCGTAGCCTTTCGTTTGTTTCTTGTCTTTTGTACGTTATTATTATTATTATTATTATCATTATCATTACGCGTTGAGAGCTTTCAGAGTCTCTTATGCAAATTATAAACATCGTTCCGTCGTCGTCAAGATCGTTTCGACCGCTGTTGCGAGAAAATCCATCTGTTAGACGTGTTTGTTTATCACTTTGCACTTTTGTTCGCTAATTTAAAGACCAAACAGACGTCGATATTGTCCAACTACAATTCTGGCTGATGATTTAATGATACTAGAACGTGTTATGATCGGTATGCTGCGTTGCAATGCGCGGGAAAGCCGTCTAATGATTTTTTGAAATATTTTTGCACGGGAGACATCAACGTTGCGTCAAGCGACGAACCCGATTTCGATAATTTTGAATATCGAGTTTATTGAGTTGAATTAAACGGCGAAAACGGTTTCATTGTGTACTTTATTAAGGTATATTGTTTAAAAAAGTGTTTTTGTGTTATTTGGGCCTTAATCCACGCGTTAAGATCAAAATAGGTGAGGTTTTTGAAGCGGTTGTTTTAACAAGAGAAAGGCATGTTTAACAAAAGTTCTGTTGCAAATTTTAAAATACCTCGAAGAAGTAGATAAGTATCCTGTTATCTTTTGAATAGAGGAGGTGTCCTTGAGTACTAGACCGCTTTTCGAATCTATGGCTAGTTTCTCCGTCAGGGGGCGTTAAAGTTGACCAATATTGATTTGGCTATTATGGCTAATTATTGATCGATTTATATGATTGAAAAGTTGATTCCTATAGATTCTAGCTTGTTTATTAATAATATTGATGATTTTTTCCATTAACACTTGTAATAAAAAAGTTCGAAAAAAATCACGTTTTTGAGTAATAACTTCTAAAACAGAAGGAATGTAAATAATCAAGATAAATTCATTAAAAAAAAACTTTTGTGATATTAGATCTAAATAATTCATACAGCAAATAAATTATTTTTCATCGATAACATAAGACCATGAGGCTCCACCCTCTTGTTGAAAATCCGCCAACCAAGAATTAAAACTTCGTATTGGTTTAATGTTTAAACAAATATTTGAGCAGGACTTAATGTGATTTTGGGATGTTAGTGGGGGTAGTATTTAATAAAAACCCTGCCAGAACGAAGACATGAACCATTATCCGAGGGGTACCCGATTATGCGGTACCCGGAAAAATTACTATCCGCTGCCCTTTTGAATATCAACCATTCCCGTACATACACAGATGCTCTGGTAACTTTGTTATGCGTTTCACTTATACCATATACACGATTGATAAAATTCCCTAACGAGGGTTGGAAACAATAATGAAGTGGTGGAAAGGGGTTTCCTATCGGCACTTGTATTCTACCTCGTTGTGCATTTAGTTTAATCAATAATCCCGTTGCATATTCAGAGAAATATTCATTTCAAGTCGAACAAATCTACCTGACACAATTCATTCCCGTTAATTCAATTTAAAAAGCCCGTGGAAGAGAAAAATTCTGCTACTGAATGATAATACTCGTCATAGTCGTTAGTGTTTTGCTTTTTATTTTCCTAGACGCTGTTCTCTGGTGCTGACGTAAATCGAGGTGGTGTTTTGTTTTTTCCGTTTTTCGTTCTATTGTTATTTGTGATTATCAATTTTTTAATTTTAAAAAGAGCCAATAGCGATCAACGATTATTTTATAAGAACGTAAACAAATTGTTTAGAGAAATTATATTTACGACAAGTATTTTAATAAAGCCAGTATTCTTTTCTTATATTTTCTTTTGTTTTTTAGCTTGTTAGGCCTTATATACTTTCTATTTACATAGGTGTTTAATTAAAAACGGCGAACCTTTCTTAAATATTAGAAAAATTACAAAGTCCTTTTATTCTTGCCTAATAAAAAATTTAATTTGTATTTAATTTTTCATTGTCAAAGTACCTACATCTAAATGAAAATTGAGAAAATGATATTGTTCTTTTATTCGCCAGTTTTTGTAAATTTTCATTAACTACCTTCGTATTTAGAAACTATTTCAAAGTAAAAGTTATCTATTAGGCATTAGCCGAAACTTCTGTCAATAAAATTGGGTTTTTTCAATTGGTTTGTCGGTAGTTGAATCGTTTGTCGGTGATTTTGTCTACGAGGAGCCCTAATTTGCTAAAGGAGCCGTTAAATTGAACTATATACAATTCGTAGATGCGTGCAGGGAATGACNAGAGATTTGCGGACAATGAAGAAGTAATCGAAGCTGTAAATGGTTATTTTGAGGAGCTTGACGAATCAGTCTATAGAGATGGCATTAATAGACTGGAACACCGCTATGAGAAATGTATCAGCCTTGGAGGAGATTATGTTGAGAAATAAAAAAAAAAAATTTTTAAAAACCTTGTTTTTCTTGGTCAGGCCGGAAACTTATCAATCCACCCTCGTATTAACCGTAAAATATCCTATTTTTTCGGTAACTATCGATTATACAACAAGTAATTAACAACAGTGTAGGTGGAATTGTATTTGTAGATGCTTGACCTTGTCCTGTCCCGAGCTAATGACTCTTACTATAATACTTGATAGTAATGGTCACACAGGAATGTAGAATGTGGAGCCTTTCTTTTGCAATGGACATAAAACGTGGCGGATAGACGTAATATTTCGTGGGTGAAGTTTGTTACCCATGCGTATCATGTACTTTGTATTTTATGATCTGCTAAGTGAGTTTTTAGAGCGGCGCAAAATAGTAAAGAGATCGATAATTTTTAGGCATTTATTATTGAGACCACATTTATCTGGTGGCTGAATATTCGGATAATCGGATAATTTTATTGATTAACGTTTTGCTGAAACCATTAGATATAAACCGCGATTTCGAAAATAGATTTAATATGTACCTACATTATTTTTATACTTGCCTAGTCTTTATGTTAACTGTTTGTTTGCGTTATTAGTTGTTAATTGTCAAGGTTCTTAGCAATAGGCAAGAATACTAAGTATCTTCTACATTACAGCATTCTCTACAATATTTATTAACGATAAATGTTACATGTACACAATTTCGTAGCCTTTTTCATCTTCTATTGGTCGACCAGATGCACTATCCTATATATTTCTACCACTAGTGACTACGACTTTTCCAGTTTAATACTAAAAAAAGTATGTTTATTATCGTAGCTTAATATCTTTCTTTTATTTTTCTTAACAAGGGTATTTCGAACCTTTCACATTTTTGAAATGCGTGATTAATGCACGTGTACTATTTTACACGTAGGTTTTGAACTTGAATGAGGCGTAACCTTGACAGGAGCTTTACATAAAATATGGTGCACTTCATGCTACAGCAGGTTCTTTTCAAATGTGATAACAAATAAATAAAATGGGAAATATATTGAAGGACGCAAACGAAGAAAATTTGTATTTAAATCGCTCTTTTTAAAATCACGTATTATTGTTATATAAAAGCCATTTTGTTTCGCCAATAGTCTCTTAAATAACTTTTACTTATACAGGTATATTTCTTTTATATCCTTTCAAAATTTACTTACGTAACAATAGAGGCTGCGAGTCACAATACGGGGTGTTTCCGAAATAAGGAGCAAGCTTGCAGAAGACGATAGGGCAGTACAAAACAAGAAATTTAAGTGAATATTTAGTGGTCTGAAAGTCCACCGTTTTCGAGAAAAACGTTCTTGAAAGTCCAGTCCGGTCCTGGCAGGGTCACTCAGATTGCACCTAGTTAACACCATCGAAAGCCTGCTACATACTTCAGAAACACCCTGTATAGGCCTATCTTCGTACAAAGTACGCCAGTGGTCCATTCCAACGTATCCCACAATTACAAAATAATTACTCGGTATGCTTTCTAAAGATAGGATACTAGCAACACCAGCACCATCGTGTTGTTGTTGTTGTTCTTGTAATAGTATAAGTAATATCGTAATGAAAACGTGACCGTCGTACAGGTTTAAATTCATTCTGTAAAAGAACAACAGGTTTGCATGAAATAAACGTTAATGAAAGACGTATTAGAGACCGCAACCTGTGCGATTCTATCTCTTCTACAATTTAAACGCGGATGTAAAGTAATTTTATTTGTTCGTTACGAACCAAAGTACAATTATTTTATTAACTGATGGCTGTTATACAACAAGCAAACATTATTTGTGGAGGTGAACGTTCACGGTAGGTGTGGCAATAGATACATAAATTCAAAAAATTAATATATGAATTCGAAAAAGATTGTTAAAGGAGTCTGTATGGAGCCTGGCGCTGTACGGGTGCGAAACACGCCGGCGGAAAAGAAAAGAAAGTGTTCAAAATGTGGTGTTACAGGCGAATGTTGAGGATACCGTGGATAGATAAGGTTAGAAATGAAGAGGTATTAGAAAGAATAGGAGAACAGAGGCAGGACTCTATGGAAGTCAATAAGAAATAGGCGAGATAGGTTGGTAGAACACCTTCTCAGGAATGAAGGTCTAGTCAAGAGACATATTAGAGGCAGAAACGGGAGTTAGGAGGGGTAGAGGTAGACCTAGATTAGATTACTGTTCGCAAATAGTTAAGAATGTGGGATCTTCTAGTTTTCGAAAAATGCTAAGATTAGCTCAGGATAGAAAACAGTAGAGATGCGTGCCCAACCAGTCTTAGAACTGACAACCTTTACATAGATTTTCTTTACATATAAAGACAATCCCCCAGTTCATCATTCAAATTTGTTTCACAAGTTCGTTTTAAAGCCTAAAGCCTAACAAGGGTCACAATTGCTCCTCGATTACTTTGTCCTTTATTATAATGCTTCAGCTTGCATTAAAACAGTCTCTTTTTATTATTATCCTTAATCATTACCATAACTCTATCGACTGCCTAGACAGTCGCGTTATACAAGCTTTACAAGGGACCTTTCCCTTCAGTTTACAAAACCCGAGTTGTTACCGTTCTCTGCACTATTATAATGTGCCCAAAGTTAACGATCTGGTTAAACGTCGGGATAAATCAAAGCAACACTTGCGCCTAATGACGTCGAGAGAGTGTGTCTTAGGATAATTATTTATATTTCGCCTTTATCTCTTTAATGGTCCACTAACTGTTTCGCAGACGGAACGTATACGCGGTTGTGCAGGTTGTTCGCAGACCCGAAGAAACGTTTCACCAAATTTATCTGTATGTCTTCTGTGCCCGCAGAAAGTACTTACCTATAATAATAATTGCTTTGCACATGCGATCGAACTAAAAGCAAGCTTTAAGAAAGGATTCGATATATTTAATTATATCTAGATTTTGCACATTCACTAACTGGTGCAGTGGAATTTCTAATGAGTGTTAGGTAGCGTTAACAAGTGAGACAAATACTAAAAATTCTTTTAAAAGTAGGTAAAAATAACTGCTAGACATCAATAAACGATAAGATTAACTCCTTATGACAGTTAATATTTTAATAATTACCAGATATTAATCTGAAATTTCTTCCCACTGCAGGTTATCACATGCTAATGAAAAAGAAATTAATTCTTATCTTAGTATAAAATCAGAGGCACGGGTTCGATTCCCGGCGATCGTGTTACAGCAGAAAAAAGTTTTTCGTCGTAACTTGAGATAAACTGCAGTGGAAAGAAATGAAGTTGATTTTCCATTAATGTTTCATAATTATTAAAACAATAAGATCATTTAATCAAAGCATCCATCAATTTAAACATACGCGTAATATTACGTAGTTAATTTTATTATTTCAACTCAACTAAACAATGTGAAATTCAACGTTTCTGTGTGATACAATGTAGATTCTCTGTAGGCGCGCATAGCTATGTGTGAACTTCGTTTTCCGCATTATTGTATCTCCTTTATACCTCATAGCTCATTCTTGATTTATGTCTGTGCTTCTCCATCATTACTGGTATCTTTAATAAGCTATAACGACTACAAATATTAATAAGCTAACCAGTAAAAGAGTGAAATGCAAATGTTTGTGATGGAATTCAATTACGAGAAAGCTCTTCAACTTTATGATCAATTGCTAATTTCTAAAGTAAGTCGTCAGTTGTCAAATTTGCTTAAGTGGTAGACTCCACAAGTATTAATAGAGGTTTTTGATAAGAAATGTTAATGTTTAGGTGTCGTAACTCAATCACAATTATTGAAAGAATGACATGTACAGGTGAGCCGGGTACCAGATTTGGATCCGCTACCCGGAGCATCCACCACTTTTTTAAAGATCTGGTGGAATAACGACGCCGATTATCCGCCAGTGTCGGATACCCGGTTATCCCTGTTAGATTATTAATATCTTTATCTTTATATCTAACTGTAACAAATTCTTTTCGTCATGTTTTAACCTTCCTGTCTCATTTCTAAATAGAGTCATTTACTTGTTCGTGCACAAGCGACAATCATGAGAATGGAAATGATAAAATGAAAACAATTTCTCAACTGCGATGTGAACTGCCTTTTACGTACATATGTATGTATGTTACCTAACCACCTACGCCTATGCAATTTGCCTATTCCGCCTGTAGTTATCGGCGTTTATTAAAATCAAACGAATATCGCTCTATATATGCCCAACGTTAACAGCAGACAACGGCGAAAACGTTACAAACACACGAGCATGCCTTATGGACGATGTTGGGAAGCAAATAGACCGTGAAAAACGCATGTAACGCGTGAATTTTCTTACTCAACAACATTTGCCAGTTATAGTCACTTGAATATTATGCAGCAGCGATAGGCGGGGGCCGACACTGAAAACATTTAGAAAATCAAGTGTAACGAATGCTTGTGTAGTTACGTGTTACTTAGATAACGATTTACGACCATATTTGGTCGATTGACTGAAGAATATGTGGCACTTTGTGGTACAATAGCGAAGAAAAGACCGATTGAATTGTCAAAATGATTTAAGAGATTTGGGAGTACTGCAAGGTAACAGAGCGGTCCGACTAATGTTCACTGAATTGATTAGAACATCTATTAAACTTCTTTATCTATCAACAATCGCATAATCTTCCATTTCTTTCTGTTATAATGGTTTAGTTCAGACTTTAGGAGTACCGCAAGGTAGCTGAACGGGCCCACTAATATTTACCGAATTTTACTTCTTTATCTGCTATTTGCAACTTCTTTTGCTTTGCCTTATCCTGTAAGGCTTTTATTATCCTTAGAAATGAATCACTACATAACATAAAACAAAGTCGCTTTCCCGCTGTCTGTCCCTATGTATGCTTAAATCTTTAAAACTACGCAACGGATTTTGATGCGGTTCTTTTAAAAGATAGAGTGATTCAAGAGGAAGGTTTATATGTATAATACATGCATAATATAGTAGGGAAACACTGATAATTTTAGAGGTTTCTAATGTGATGTCGTAAATAAACACATTTTTGCGTTTACATTGCAAACGCTGGCTGAACCCTACGAGATAGATCAAAATAATGTACTACAATATTGTACATCTTAAAAGGTTCTACAAAAAAGTCCGGGATGGTATATGTCTATCTCTTAGGGATAACCCACAATAACCATTTTTATCCTTTACTTTTTATGAGAAATAATGACTTATTTACGAAGCGATTGTAGGCAATACAGCATTAATTCTTATCCAATTAACTTTTAAATACATTGTGCATTTAATATAGATCATTATGGCCCTTTAAAACATGTAATTTAAATGAATATTTTCGAAGATATTACAGATTAATAAAATGCAGGGACATAGCGGTTGTCTAATGACAAAAAAACTGTGAATGTTGTATATAAAGACATTCTGTAGTATATTTAGTATGTTCAGGGGGTATCTTTTGAAGATTTGCTCTTTTCGATAATAATCTAAACAAAACAAAAATATATTTAGTATCAGCATTGCACCCGTGCGAAGCTGGGGCGGGTCACTAGTATTTCTATAAAAAGGATTACAATCTGCATAATCTTTCACTTCCTTTTGTTATAATGGTTTAGTTTATAGTATCTTATAAGATGAAAATGTTTAATCGTATGTAAGAAATTTTGTTCTTTGCCATTCTCCAGTGTTACCATTATTGACAAAGAAATTTTTAATCTACGTGCATTGTTATATGTAAAGATTAAAACTGTATTAGGGGCAGCACGAGAAGCTAAAGTTCCATGGGTTGACTCTATTACAAATATTCATAGTTCACGATTTAGATTCGTATTAGATAACAGAACAAGATTGAGCGCTTGGGCATGTATTGCAAAAATACTTGTTGATACTGCCTGTGTCATAACTTACATGGTCTAATAATTTTTCATTGTATTATTTTATAATAGCACGATAGATCAATAGCCGTCTGGTAAAACAAAACTCATGCTTGCTTTAGGGTTCCATAATCAAATGAAAATGGAAAGAATCCTTTGAAATATTATGTTCACGATGATCATTTTTTATTGTACGTACTATATATTCATAATTGAAGGTTAGAAAATACCAAACCGAGCGAATATCGAATGCTTACTGACATTTAAACCCGTTAATTTTGTTGCAATTGTATAATTTCATCAAAAAATTCACGTATATTTTACCATTTTTCAACTTTAACTGAAAACTGCATTTTCAGCTGTACTTTCTACAACTAACTGAGAGATTAGCAAACTGTATTATATAATGATGATGATTCCAGGGTTCCGAATTTAAATTACCAATAGAATTCGAAAAAAAAGACTCTTCAAAACAGTTACATTCCGAAATTCCGATATGGATTTATATACATACATATATATGTATGTGTGATGTAATCAACCACAAGGAAACAAATTATTTTGAGAGCCTTTTACCGAAATACTTTTAATTGTTTATTTCACGTTAATTTCTTGTTTATTTGAAGGTCTTCGTTACCAAATCGGAATTAGAGCTTTCATTTAAAGTCAGTAATACCGTTTACACTTGCACCTCGGGCAATCCGCGTTAAGTGTGAACGACTCCACTTTTTATTTAAATTTAATTGAAAACGAAATTGTTACAGTTCGTTAACTTAGTTACAACTTTTCTTTTTTTTTTATGTAACAGCGTAAATTGCTTTAGTAACTGCCTCAGGTACAGGTCCGAGGAATCGAATTCATTATTTTTCAATTAAGATATCCATTACATATTTATTACCTTTTACATATTTAAAAATCCATTGGGTTATATTCCGAAGTGGATTATAATGTTGGCAACAATTAGGGTAATGTTTTAAGAAAGAATGGGTCATCATCAGGCTTCTATAATAGCTCTACTCAAATAAACTTTTTTAGATGTAGTTATTAAAATTTCTGAATAAATAGAGCAAGTCTGTATGGAGTTGAAGAGAAATACTGAAAGTAATTGAAAATTAGCTTTTCAGACAGTATAAAAACCTTCATACGAACGCTACAAGTATGTCTCATAAGCGATCATTAAATATGTAGGTAGTTTTTTTTTGAACAATTATTACGTATATGGTAAGGGAGAACAAAAAATATAACGCAATAGATAAATTGTTACTTATTAATTTTGCTTTTTCAACGTCTAAAACTCATACGAGACTTTGTAATAATAAATTGCAAGTTGTTGAAATATCTAAATAAATCAAAGGACTTTGTCTACCGTTTAACTTGATAGTACTACTGTTTCTACCATGACCTTGGTGTGTAAAGCATTCACTAATGAACGCGAGCGTTTAGAATGCGGGTTGGACATGAAAAAGGACAAATTGTACTGCATTTGTATATACAGGGTGCTTCTTTTTTATAATTGAGAGATGAATATATCATTAGGTAAAAGAAAATAAATAGCGGGGTTCCGAAAACTAGAGGTTTAATGTTTGTCAAATTATGTAGAAGAAAATGAGAATGAATTTTATACAGCTGCTGTAATATAAATTCTTATTTGACAAGGTAAATATGAGTTATATCATGAATATTATGTTTTAAGAAAAGAAAATGAACAACAACACAAGCATGCAATTGTAAAGTATTCTTAAATGTGTTTGTTCTTTCTCTAAAATGGAATTTAATACAAGTATAGCAATTTAACATTCGCATTTGATGTGTAAATGTTAGACTGATGTGCGGATCGGATCTGATGAAAGGTTTGTATGAAATTATTGTTATTTGCAACCGTTCGTTGTTGTGCTATAACTTGTATTATGTTGGAATGCCTTTTCGGCACCATACTGAGATTTTAATAATATACTACCGTAGTTATCACACTGTGTTTATAAGGAATATTCAATAAGAATAAGCTTCTAAATAGTAACTGCTACACAGATGTGATATTTAAATAGGCGAAACAGATGCTATTTTATAATAGTTAATTTCAATTTTATTTGAAAGGCGAAATTGTTTATAATTATTAAGTATAAAATGCAGAGTATTATCTGTGTACATTTTCTTGTTTACAACGTGTAATTTGTTCGGCTAGATTATAGTAATCTAAATAGAGAGGTTTATTGGTTTATTCGATATTTTTTTACCCTATAAAAGGTGTGTTTGGAGCACGGTGTTGTACGGGTGCGAAACATGGACAGTGGGCGCGGCGGAAAAGAAAAGGTTAGAAGCGTTCGAAATGTGGTGTTATAGACGGATGATGAGGATATCGTGGGTAGAAAAGGTTAGAAATGAAGAGGTATTGGAAAGAATAGGAGAACAGAGGACTCTATGGAAGTCAATAAAAAATAGACGAGATAGGTTGGTAGGACAGCTTCTCAGGCATGAAGGTCTAGTCAGAGACATATTAGAGGCAGAAACAGGAGTTAGGAGGGGTAGAGGTAGACCTAGATTAGATTACTGTTCGCAAATAGTTAAGGATGTGGGCTGTTCTAATTATAGGGAAATGCGAAGTTTAGCTCAGGATAGGAAAAAGTGGAGGTACGTGTCCAACCAGTCTTAGGACTGACAACGTTATGATGATGATGATGTTATTTCGAAACAAACGGCGAATGGGGTAGTTTTCCAGATAATTCAACATTGAACTTTTTGTAAAACAAAATTGTGCGTATATACCTACCACAAAAGCGCGATGTAATTTTGTTTTCTTGTAAAGTTTCAGTGTATTAATAATAATAATATCTAATTATATTGTAGATAGATTGAATTTATTTAAAAAGTTTTCCCCCTTAAGACGATATATTTGCTCCAAACTTGGCCCTTTGCATTCCCAAGTCTCAGGCTATGTTTGCTAACCAAACTGATTTGCCTTTGATGCAGACAGTTTTAATCAAATCATCAACGTCTCGATAACGAAGTCGATGTTTAATTAGTAACTTGATATAGGCAAAGAATATTGATCACTTCGTTAGCGGTAGGAAGGAGCCGGTTTCACTTTTCACAAATTTGAATAACTCTAACGGAAATTTCGAATTTGAATCGAGAAAAAATAAGAAACAAATATTACAAATTCCAGATTTTTATTGAAAACGTATGAATAAAACCTGGCAACACATTTTATTTATTTAATTAATTAATTACGTATTTATATGCACGAAAAACATTTTACAGTTGACTATAGTCCTTTTCGCCGTCCTTGCAATAGTAAAGGGTGAATTTTTTGGCGCTGGACCGAATTTCGTTTTCGATGGGAGTTTGGATCCCAATTTCAACGGTGGAAGGGACTCGCGGGCGGACAGGGGACCCGTTGTATTCCCACCTGCTCCCCCTGACAACGGGGAGACTAGCGGAGTCATTCCTGGTGCCTCCGGATACGGCTTTGTACCAACAGCTAATGGACGTAAGTTTATTTTAATTTTTTTTTATTTTTTTATTTATCCACTGCAAACTACCTCCAAATTAATGAGGGAAAAATTGTTGCTGTTGTAACACCCCCGCCGGGAATCGAACCCGGGACCTTTGGCTTTACGCACCAATGTTCTGACCACTAAACTACGAGAGATGACAACAACAGAACAGAAAAAATGATTTCAAATTAATATTGCATATTAATCCACTATTAAGTAACTAACAATATCATAGGATTTCGTATATTTAATCGATTATGTGAATAAAAATCGACGGATCGTTAACCTTGTAGGTCGGTTGGTCGTTGTTGCTGTTGTCACCTTTCGTAGTTTAGTGGTAGAACATTGGTGCGTAACGCCAAACGTCCCGGGTTCGATTCCCGGCGGGGGTGTGACCAATACCAATAATTTTTCCCTCATTAATTAGAGGTAGTTTGTAGTGGGTAAATAAAAAATCGAAAAAATGATTTCAAATTAATATTCAAGGTTTATCATACAAAAATACAATCTCATTCATTACTTAAATCATTATTAATCTAAAGACTTGATATTAAGGATTTTACTTTTTAATCTTGTGCCTTAACGTTTGAGGATTTATTTTAAAGCAAAATCCTTAATAATGTTTAACTATAGTGGGTGTGATGGTACAAAAAGTCCCATTTGTATTAAAGAGCAGACAAAGGCGATAAGGACTCCCATATATATTACCCCCATAGATTATCTTGCAGGACGGTGTATAGTCTGTCCGTACGTTGGTGACATAAGATCGTACAGTGACAATAATGCTCTCGCAGGCTTTGAACTGGAAGGGGTGGTCGTTTCGGTAACGTTATGAATGGTTATTAAATTAAGCAGCGAGGACTCGCCGTTGTTGTTCCTCGGAATACCTCAATAAATTTTCCCGGTTCTTGTTCGGCAAAGAGGTCCTTTCGTCCACCAGACGCCTTTATAGCACTTCGAAACTAATACATATTGTAATGTTCATGGGTTCAACAAAATTAACTTCTAAGACTGATAACGACAAAACTATTTATTTAATATATCACTATTTACTGCGCTATTTATTTCACTGCTGTCACTGTCAATTTATTTCTGGATTCACTTCTGCAACGGTCAATTTATTTCTCCCTTTCTCGGCGATCGTTTCTTCCTTTAAATATTCTTTTGTTTACTTTTGGGAACCCTCTAGAAACATCCGGATCGTTTCTTTTTTCTCTGAACTGTTCAACTGTTTTCCCAGAACGCAGGTACGACACACCCATTTACAATTACGGCGCACATGAAGAAAGGCGCCAGCGGCTAGTCGGCGAATCGATAAGTTGTTCATGCACACATGTGCCAGATCGCACACAAACACGCTCGTGCTCGCTACAATATTACTATTACGAACTATAACATCCCAAAATTGAACTGGATGCCATTTTTTGGTGGGCTAATCAAACACCAAAATTTCACAATCAAACTGCACCTACTCTTAAAGTAAAAAAAATATCCAAATTCGTAGTACTCAGCAAATCTCTCCCTGGAAGTGATACAGTTGGGTGGTGAAAGGTGTCTGTCTGACGTCAGATAAGACGCTTTGAAGGGGCTGTCGTGGTCTACACGCAAGTATTTCAAAGACCCTGATTTAATCGTTGTTAAGCAAGGCGCGATTAGCAAGTAAGTTCCGAACAAAGGAGGGCCCATCTTGCCGATGCAACTGTACTGCGTAGTAGTAGGTATATGGTGGTGGTTACTGGGGCGCAAAGGAAACTTGAAGGCGACCGCGAACGACTCAAGAGGGATGATGACGGACTTGTCTTCTCTCTGTTTCCAAATTTCGACCTGATTTTAATTAGCAAAGTTTCCGAGAGGTCCCTGCTAGTTAACTTAATTGATTGTTTGACGTTAAATATAGGTGCCTACGTAATTCTATTGTTATTTATTGGAAAAAGGGGAAACTGGCGTACTGATGTAGGAATTTGCTCCAGTAATCATTTTGAGATGACAATAAACAAAACAAATGAATTACTCAAACGTTAAGTTGTGTTTTGTATTGTTATCGTTACTTTTTCTCATCGTTTTCTGACGTAAAAGAAGTCGAATTTCAAAATTTAATTTAATGGTTGATTAGCATTTCAATCGTTGCCTGTTTTCTTATGTAAATCTGGAGAAACTGTTGCCGTTTGTCACCGAATCAAAAAAACAAATGACAAAGTCCATTTCATAAAGTAGCGTGTTTGTTTTGTTACAAATCCACCAACGCAATTGTATTTTTCTTTTGTTTCAGAGAATTTCGGAGGGTTCAAGCCTTACTATTTGTAAATAGACAATGGATACTAGAAAAAAAAACAGAATAACCAAAATCAAACTTTAGTCGAAGAGGATCTGATAATACAGAGCACCTTTTGATAAAAAAGTACTTTTGCCATAATACAACAATTTTTAACTTTTATATCGTTTTATATTATTTCGACTGTATTTCAACATCGTCTTTATAAAAAGTGTAACATATTACTTTGTGTAAGGTGCCTTTTAATGTTTTTTATCCGACATAAATAATAAAATCGATTATTAGCTAAATACCGCAAAGTCATCTTTTAATATTTATTCAATAGCGAATTATAACAAATTGTAAAGTATTCGATTGAATGCTCAAGTTTAATTGAACATTACTTTTACACATTTTACATGGACTGATAGGTACCTCTAACATATTGTAATTTATTTTTGTTTATTTTAAATTATTGTATTTTTTTCTGTTTCTTTCATCCATCAACATTATACATATTATATTAGTAATAATTTTATTTACACCGAACTGTGAAAAACTAAATTCTTTGTTCAAATATTTTTTTTGTTTTAACACTAGCCCACTTAAGAATTGTTTTTTTCGCAGTTCATTTTTTTTAGACAATTGATATACGTGTATACGTATCTTTTCTTTTGTTTTTCTTCTAACTTTTGTTCTTATAATATCTATGCTTAATATTTATCTACAACGGAAATGTCAACTGATAGAATTGTTATAACAGTTTGATTATTAACATTTTCGTCAAGGTTGATAGTCATTTAGGCTATATTATATTTACTATTATACATTATTTATGAACGGACACAAATAGCAAAGTTACCATTATTTTTAAATAAATGTTATTTTATACTTTTCACCCTTGCCTCTATTTATTTATTCTCCGTTTAATTGGCCAAAACGCCAATTATGGAATTAGGGTAAGTATAGTGATTACAATTTTAATTACCTGCCTATACGCATTTAGCATTTACCAATTTAAAACTATA
Source organism: Agrilus planipennis (assembly GCF_000699045.2). Classification (NCBI taxonomy): domain Eukaryota; kingdom Metazoa; phylum Arthropoda; class Insecta; order Coleoptera; family Buprestidae; genus Agrilus; species Agrilus planipennis. The sequence continues at coordinate 27,383 of NW_020438970.1, read as the reverse complement.
ATTAGTACCTAGACAATTTGTTTCTGAAAGATACTAATTTGCCTGTTGCTAAAATATTTAAGTACAAACCTAAATACATATCTTGTAATCACTTATACAGTTTCGTTCATAAAAAAATTCTTTTGCACTCCAAAACATAGATAATCAAAATTCACTCACTGTGTGATCGATAACCAGAGTTTTTGATGATAATAATAAACAGCAAAAACTTCCTCTACTACAGGTACGGAAACAGCTTCAATTTAGTTAATCGAAAATTTGTGAACATCAATCTTTTCTACGTTAAATACAAATCATGCAACATCTGGTAAACACAAAAGTTTCTTAGGTATCTATTAAATATTACTGACTACGCCGATATTATCATCTAATGTTATTAATGTTGTTAAATTGCTTCCCAATTGCATGTTTCAATGGTGTATTATAAAAGATATTATAATTGGATTTTGGATTAGACAAACAAACTATTTAGGTACAATTTTTTTTCGTAATTGTGCTACTATAATACGTTTAAAGAATACATATCTATATTAAAAGTATTCAGCCTTTATTCAGGAACTAAACATTTTACTTATTAATTTATGTTTGTGATTAGTACAAGAAACAGTTTAAGCCTAATGAAAGGGAAATAAGTGACTGTGTGGCGTAGTCAATACGTATATTTTTAAGAAAAACATAATAGGATATAGGTATCAGGGTCGCTAATCATTCCGTCGGAACGCTAAAAATCCTTCAAGGCTGTTACATACCGGATCTGGAAGTACCACCTACTTATTTTTTGTCGATATCGTTAAAATAAAAACGAATGAATCGTATCACATCAAACAATTGCTATCCTAAAACTAAGAAACAAAGGACGAAGCAATACTGGCTACCCTTAAATTCTAATAACAAATTTGAGACATCAACGCGAGCAAATACACAGGTACAACCTAATAAAACAAAAAAAAATTGCCAATCCATTAAGGTTTGATACAAAAATAAGCTTTTGTTTGAATGTCTTCTGTTTAATTTTACGTTTTCGATTGTTTCTCTGCTTGAGGTTTTCCTTTCACCTCTTTTTAAAATCATTAACCATTACGTATGTAGTAAATAAACTTTAGTTAAACAAATTTCTTCGCCTAAATCATTGCATATCATATCGCGGGCCATTGGTTCCAAATCCGCCGTTTTTTTATTGCATCATCTTCGGGCGTTTTCTGTTTAATTATCGTCGTCTGTAGTATATATATATATGCACTTGTAAGGAGTCGTTAGGGCTTTCGGAATGTGTATTTTCCACGGGTTGTTTAACGTCAAGCGCACTTAGAGCAACTCTGTAGAGTACTTCTGATCCACCTTAATTGAAAAATTTAATTAAGCAAACTTGCGCTTGCTGCTTGGACTTTTTGCTACCGTTTTTTCTTCTTCATCTTTCGTCCTATCTCTCTCTCTCTCTCTGTTTTTCTCTCTTAGCTCTGCACGCAAAATTGAATCGGTCTAATTGCGAGCAAACAGTGTGTTAAATTTTCAAAAATGCCTTTGCAGTTAAGAGGAATCATTCGCCAGAAATTAGTAATGAACGTAAAAAATAATTAGTAATTAATGAAAATGATAATTACAATTAACTAGGATGAAGTTGTTGCTGGTCAGTCGTCAGTAATTTATCGAAAATAATGGATGGCTGTAAAATAACATCCTGTAGGATCCCGAGATAAAAATGTTCGGTCTTCCAGAGTCTCTGAAAGCGAGACTCGAGTCTCCGTCTCTCATCGAGTCTCTCTGGTGGAGCTGAGAGAGACTGTCAAAAAAATTGTTTAGCGTTTCTGAACGAGAGACTCGAGTCGCTCATAGAGAGATCCTCATTTCGTATCCAGTCTCTGAACGAGAGACTCGAATCTCTCATTAAGTGGTGTCTCGATAGACATAGTTAAAATTTTCCAAGTTCAACATATTTCAGAGATCCCAGTCTTTCTACGAGAGACTCGAGTCTCTCAACTTTTCAGTTTTATTCATTCGGTTTCTCTGTGAGAGACTCGAATCTCTGAATTAACAATTTTATCGTTCGAGTCTCTCATTCAAAGACTGTGAGAGATCCATAAAAACACCTAAATAATAACTGAGAGACTGTGAAAGACTGTGAGAGACGCTCTCAGAGACGCTGAAAGACTCTGAGAGACTAAAAATTTTTGTCTAGGGATACGTCTCATAGATTTTATATCTTCTTCACAGGAACAAAATAAATAAGAATGCCGTACGTACTCAATACTTATTTCCGATGGGATGCTGTTTCGTGGAAAATACGAAACAAAAAACTAACAAACGTGAAATAAACAAAAAGCGAAGAACTTGCGGAAAACTTGACGGTCTCGTCTATTTTGAGCGTCGGTCGTCAATGTTCCATTACTCGGGGTAAATAGAGACTAAGACGAAAATCAATATAGTCTGCATTTTCAATTTGTAAAATGAGACGTCAAACAGCACAAAGAACTAATTTATTCCCGTTTTTCACTGCAAAAATACCTGTCGTCGTCTCGTTGTTTGTTATAAAAGCCTGTCTACCAATCAGAGCAGTGGTATATTGATTGCGATTGCCCCAATACATGCAGACGTTTCACTATCAATATGATTTCGTTTATAAAAAGCTTTTACATTTCTACCAAACTATTTTTCAGGACTTAAATAAAATTACCCTCTTTTATTTTTCTTCAAACTACAGACTGTTATATTTTTATTGTTCAAGTTATAAGGTATTTCAGATATTTTAATTCCGATCTTTTTGCATTAATAATATTCCTACACGCAATATTACTATTATTTATTATTGGCGAAAGCGCCGTGGTTTTTCGTTGATAAGCCACAGTGCTGTTAAAAGATTAATTTTACGATATCTAGACGCTTGTCCCTGATAAGTTCTAACAACGTTTCGATTCGTGATGAGGTAATAATCCGTGGGATCGTAAATACCCGCATTTCGAGTTATAAATTTCGAATAGGGGATGGTATTGATGTGACCGGGGTGGCTCGCAGGTGAAACATAAACTATATGAACATACGAGGGATGATAGTTTCGTACTCCCCGAAAGGAGAAGAAGATGGTCGGACCAAAATGAGATAGAGCTTAGTGCGGAACTAAGTTATCGTTCTTTGTTTTGTGCGCTACCAATATAATCACCAGAGCGAGTCGCCTAACGTCTTAACGACCTCATAAAATTTCCCCGATCTGCTTGCTGGTCATTCTTGATCATTATGACCTTTGTGCCTCGCCGAAATTGCGCAGAGTTTCATAAAAAATAAATTTACCGAGACAAATGTCTTGCCTAAGGAGAACTCGGTCTTCAAATTAAAGTCAGATAAAAAAATGTACAAAAATTGAACCCTCTTGATGCACGCTTTTCTATATATGTTTTACATATGTGCCGAGTTTTCCATTTTGAATTAGGTATTTTCCCGGATTGTTATTGTGTGGTTTTGAACTTTCAATTTTCGAAAACCAATTTCGACAGTTACTGTTAACGAAAGCAAAAAAAATGTCTAATATCTGACGTCAGCCTTGCATGTTCAATTTTTCCTCTTCAAATCAGAGCGCGGCCTGCTGTCTGCGGCAGACGTCTGGCGAAAGCGTTCTTGCTCTCTTTTTGGTTGTTTATTTTTTTTGTTGTTTTGCTTCAAAGATGTGCTCGTACTGGGGCAATAAAAATAAGCAGCGTCTACCGGTCTACAACTAAAATGAGCCAATTTTCCTCCGTTTGGAGGTTTCCCCATTAAAAGAAAATGCGGCGGTTGTATTTGCTTCTAATTTTAGACTCAAGTGGCTACCGTATTATGTACCAAATTAACATAGTACTCTTACTTGAAACGAACCCTTTTTTGAAACACATTGCAATTCTTAGCGGTTAATAATAAATATTAATTTGAAAATTCATTCTCAATATTTATCTACTATATATTACCTCAAATTAATGAGAAAAAACAGCATTAATTTGAGGTAACTTACATATTATGTACTGTACATTATTTCGACGGATTTATGATCTAAAAAGTACGGTTAGTAGTAATTGCATTTGTCACTTCTCGTGGCTTAGTAGTTAGAGCATCGGCGCGTAAAGTCAAAGGTCCCGGGTTCTATTCCCGGCGAGGGTGTGAGAACAGTAACGAATTTTTTATCGTTAAATAGAACTTATAGTGAATAAATGAGAAAGAATTTCTAAATTAAAACCAAATACTATTAGACTGTTTTTTTTTTTTACAGAATCGAACAAATCAGAGACTCCACATGACCATTGATTTCCATTTACCCGAATTATAACGGTAAGTAAATTTTGTTTTCTTTTATTTTATGTTTGATCTGGCTACGATTGACTGTAATGTCCCCAAAGGGACCGTTATGCGCTTCGGGTATTTCCTAAATTCATAAACTCTTTTCTTATCGTGACGAACATTAGCATATCGGTGGTAAATATTCGTCAACAGGGACGCGAGGGCCTCTCTTTTTGCGTTGAAGTATTTTCCCGATAGTATCTCTCACATTATATACAACCCATTTAAAACAATGGTAGATTAACTCGAATGGCTCCGTTTAATGTTCCGAAATGGCACTTTAGAACCTTCCCACGGATAATTAAAATATATACGAACCGCGAGTTACGCCTTAAATAATCGTATAAAGTTTGCAAGTTCGAAGGCTCACAGTGATGTTGTTGTCGCGAAAGTGCTTTCTTTTCTATGGTCGTTATAATTTTGAGCGGTGAAATATTCAAATTTGCACTATAAAAACCCCCGAACAATAATTCAAATCGTCCACTGATTGAAATTCAAATTTCGTCTATTAACGATAAGAAAAACAAAAGCTCATCGATTAATACAGAAAATATAATATATTCAATTGCATTATATTTTTTTTGTTTAGATTATTTTCGAAGAGGTGAAATCTTCAAAAGACACCCCCTGAACATACTAAATATACTACAGAATGTCTTAATATACAACATTCACAGTTTTTTTGTCATAGACAATACAGTAAACCGGCCTCCCGACCGGTACCGCCGCAACCGCTATGTCCCTGCATTTTAAGTCTGTAATTTCTTCGAAAATATTCATTTAAATTACATGCTGTAAAGGGCCATATTAATCTACATTAAATGCACAATGTATTTAAAAGTACTTAATTGGATAAGAATTAATGCTGTATTACTTAAAATCGCTTCGTAAATAAGCCATTATTTCTCGTAAAAAGTAAAGGTTAAAAAAGCTCATTGTGGGTTATCCCTAAGAGATAGACATATACCATCCGGGACTTTTTGGTAGACCTTTTTAAGGTGTATAATACTGTAGTATATTATTTTGATCTATCTCGTAGGGTTCACCCAGCGTTTGCAATGTAAGCGCAAAAAAAATGTGTTATTTACGACATCACATTACAAACCTTTAAAATTATCAGTGTTTCTCTTCTATATTATGCATGTATTATACATATAAACCTTCCTCTTGAATTACTCTATCTATTAAAAAAAAC